>NW_022900930.1:19913395-20022485 GCF_012274545.1 Fukomys damarensis
AAAAATGTGAGAGAATGAAAAGATGAAAATAAAGTGTTTGTAGATGGGGAGGGGAGGAGGGGGTGAAGGGAGGGCAGAGGTAAGGGGAAAAAATGAGAATCAAGACTTGCCATGTAGAGGTACATGATCCCAACAATGAATGTAACTGTACTGTATCCCTAAAATGTACCAATAAACTCAATAAAATTAAAAAAAAGAAAGATTTGGATACAAATACAAGTACACAGGGAGATGTCCACGTGGAGAGAGAGGCAAAGATTACATCTACAAGCCAGAAGACACTAAGGATTTCTGGCCACCATCAAAAACTAGGAAAAGCTTTTACAGAGAGAACACAGCCTTTCCTATAGGTTGTTTTCAGACTCTCAGCCTATTCACCAATGTAAGAATAAATTTCTGTTCTCATAAGTTATCCACTTTGTGATCATCTGTTACTGCAGTTCTGGGAAACTAAAGGAATACAGTTAACTTTTCTGGAAATATTACTGGTCGCATAATGCTTTGTGTCTTCTTTCCAGAGAATAATTTTTAATTGACTATATCATAAAGATCATTTTAATTTTCTCATATTATCATTACCTATTTCCACTTCAAAATTTTTCATGCTTCTTAGCACATATCTAGTCTTTGTGCTGCACTGTGATAATCTTTAGTAACATCACTTAGCATTGGTTTCAATTAGGAATTTAGCTAGCTTTCCGCAAACATCTAAACCTAACTCTAAATTACATGTTACATGAAATAGTAACATGGAAATATTGCAGATAATCTCTTCATTCATATAATAAATTGTAGGTGGCCACAGAGATAACATATAACTTATATGGCAGCATACATTTTTCGAAACATTATTTATAGAAAATTTAAATGAATGTTTCCCTAATAGTGTATGCTAGCTCAAGGTATACATTGATTTTCACATTAAGTTTGAATGTTCATTCAGGAGAGAGGAAAGGGAAAACTAAAAACTCATGAAAAATAACATCTCTTCCAATGAAAAATAAGTAATTGAAATTGAGAGTTGTAAAAAGGTAAATTTGTGTCCTAATTTAAATTTCCCCTTCCTGATATTTATAATCCTTGGCTTTTCTATGCATACTCGTAGAGAGAAACTTTACTTAGTAATGCAATGAATCTATCAGAACCCCAAGCAAAGACTGAGAGCTTCTGGAAAGAAAGACACCCTGTACAGTGGGACATTAGTCCCATCTCTATTTTTCAGGCATCAAACTGGAGGATTTTATTTCACACTTGTCATCAGAGACTTCTTTATAAACATTAGAAGCAGTACACAGAATTTGTTCATAACACAAAAATAATTAAATTATGTTCATCTAGCATGCTATGAAGTTACTAAATAGTACAAGAATGATCACTCAACTGTTACACACCATTCTAACACAGAAGGATTCTAATGCTCATTACTGCACAAATAAAGATAAACACAATCCATGATAATACTGAGGAGCAAAACAGCTGGGTATCCATTATGGACACATTTTAAAATTTTTGATTCCATTTTCTTTTTTATCTCTTCTGATTTTCTTGACTTCTTCAGTACTCCTCTGGGACATTCACAAAAGGAAAAGAAAAGATGAGCAAGATAATTAAAGAGAAAGTATGCGTCTAAATGTGTGAGGGGGTGTGCATGTGTGCGAGAAAGGAGCTGATTACAGTATAAATACTTATGTAATCAAGAACTTGAACAGGGTATATTAGTATCTTATCCATATCCAGAAACATGCTATGCCTTAAAAGAGGCTGCCTTTACCAGACTAAATTTTATTGCTGTGAGGATATATATGTCACATCTTAAATAAATTCTGGAATCTAGTAGGGTGTTAATTAATTAGGACCATGAAGAATTAGATAATAAAAAGTTTATGTAGTGCCAGATTTTCGAGTAGAGACCCATGCCTGTAGTAGCATGTAATAATTTAGCAATTGTAGCCCAGAGAAGAGAGAAAGCCACAGTTTGCTTCATTCACCTTGATGAAGGAAACAGAAATTAATTTGGCCTTGATGGGTTTCTCAAGGAAGCTTACAGTCCTCCAGAACTGCAAAGAATCTGAGTCAGAATTGAGCATCAGTGGTAAGTTCTGGCTGCACTAGAGATCAGAATTCACGTGTGCACTTTGGAGTTATGGAAAATCAGCCTCCAAAGAAGAGGACTCACACATGCCTTAGAAAGAGCGCAGAATCTTCGGAGTGAAAGGGTAGAATAGATACGTGGTATTCGTCACATTTGCACTAAGGCCTCAGTGAAACAAAAGCCTAGAAACATACTAACGAATATACCCAAACTCCCCAAAACAGTGATGCATATGAGAAATCAGCACCAACTAGAGCGACTTTAACAGCTGTTCCTGAGGGGCAGAGCCCTGCCCAGCTTGATGGATTGCCGAATGGCTGTGGAGGAGGGAAGGCCAGCCCACCTGTGAGGTCCTGAGAGTCTGCTAGACCTCAGCAGCAGGAACTCTGAGACAGAATTGAGCTAAAGAGAAAGAAATCAATTGAGTCAGCCCATACATCCATCAATCTTGATCTAAAATGGAAAGTAAATAGAAGCGGTTATTATCCAGTGCCAAACCCTAGAAGTTCTTCTCTAAAGAAATTGAAGGGATTGTTTGGGAAAAGCTGATCTTCCTAAGTTGGATGTTGACATTCAAAAATAAATCTCCCCTCATTCTAATATTAGAGGGATTTGTATTTGACATCTAATTCCTTCTGCACTTAGTGTAAAGAGCATCTCCTAATCATAACTAACCGTCTCCCTCTACATGTCTCTAAGCCATATGGTTTGTTGGGGGTAAGACTATGCAAAGGAGAGTCCTACTTACAGAAGCAAATAATTCACCCTGATTCCTATGCTTCTACTTTGAATGTGAATTGATCAGTAGTTAGGTGGAATTACCTGTCAGGACCTCAGCAACACTTCTGCTTTTGTTTAGTGTATGCACAGGAAGCCTGAAAATGGTATTGCCTAGCCTGGCCTCGCGAGAAACCACATTACCAGCACTGGTGGGCAGGAGGCAACAAGATACTAACCCTGCTCCTGTGTAACAGGTGGCAGATGGACCTCACAGGCCACAGAGATGAGATTTTTGTCAGAACCTTGCAGTGTACCCTCTGTGAGTGGCTTCTTCCCGCTCTGGCTCCCACATTTGCTGATTTCTTGAAAACATGGAACAGCAGCCTCCAGACCTACAAAATACATTAGTGTCGCAGTGGTTTTGTAACTTTCCAATGATCTGTGTTCAAGTACGTCCTGCAAAGAGATACGCAGAGCTCTTTCTCTTTTCCTGAATGATAGTTGACTCATTCATAAAATTCATTAAGAAACTTGACAAATAAAAGTAAAAACATTTTTTGAAGCAACATGAATGAGCCAGATGTGGTGATGCATGCCTGTAATTCTAGAACTTTGAAAGGCTGAGGCAACAGGATCATAATTTCAAAACCAGCCTGGGAAACTTAGTGACTTGGTGAGACACCATCTCAAAATTTAAAAAGAAAAAAATATCAACATGAGTGAATAGCCAGCACAGGGGTAAAGAGAAAGAGACAGTAATGGGGAAAAATGATGTTTAAGCAGCATAACTATGCTTCGACAAATTTAAAAATGTAGCACATCCATAAAATACAAATAAGATATTACAATAAAGGAACAAAAGAACAAAGGACATCTCAGTTGATTAAATACAGTACCTGAAATAACTGTCTCAATGGACAGATAAATAATAAATTTGAGAAAATCTAAAGTTAAGTCATGTCTTAGTGACTTTTCTCATTTCAGAGACCAAATACTCAACACCCACAAGTTCAGGGAGGAAAGATGTATGTAGCTCACAGTCTGTAAATGTTTCAGTCCATAATCGGCTGGCCCCAAGGCAGGGTGGCACATGGCCGAGGGGCACCACAGAGGAGAACCAGTTCATGGTGTGCAGAAGGTAGCAAAGGAACAAAGGATGACCACAGCTCTTTCTGTCCCTTAGATCTTACCCGGGCTACTCAGGGCAGGTAGCACTCACTTCCTTCATCCTAGGGCCCTTGATCCCAGCACTGCACCATGAAGCAATCCCAGCGTCACACACTCTAGATCCAGACAGCTGGGGAAAAGCCTCACCTATGACTGTGTATGGCTTTGGGGGGGGCATCTAGATGCAAGCCATGACAGATGAGATTGGAAAACATAAAATAAAAATTGCATATGTAAAATTATCAAAGAAGTAATAAAAATTCAAGAACTAAATAAATATGTAATTATTTTAGGGAGTACGGATTTTCCTAGAACAATAATAAAAGAAAAAAATTCAGCACTTATTTTTTAGATTTATTTTTTGCAAGTTTCTGACCAGAGAGACATAAAGAACTTTAACATGGTTATAGAGCATGAAACAATGTTTTATATGACACAGAATTTTTTAAATCTGAAGGCAGGCTGTAATATACACAGTGAACCATGGAAATATCTAGGCAGAAAACCAGCTTCACAAGATTCAGAACTATTTTTAAAATTGTACTTAAAATATAGAACAGTTTCAGTGCTTTTTTTAAATCAAAATATACCCTTAAGGAAAGATAAAAAGATTTCTAATTAAGAGTTAGATCTAAATTTAATCTTTTTCTTTAATTTGTTGGTGAAATGGAGTATATTTTTAGAACAATGCCTGTGAACTATAGGCAAAGAAAGTTGATGCTCTTTACCATAAAAATCCACTATTCATGGAGGAGTCAGCTAACAGTAGCCATATAGGTTCCATTCCATATGCTAACTCCAGACTATCGGCTGTAACAGTTTGGCAGACTTAGCTAAGAAATGTTTTAAAGCCTAGTGTTGGCTTAGTAAGAAGGTGTCATTGGTTAGCAATTTTTCCTTTGTAGATGGGATAAGAAACCACCTTAAGTACTGACCACTTTGACTCTAATCATTTTCATACACTCTGTCCTCAAAAGTCACTTGTTTTATCATGTTAAACTTACTGCTAACATATTTAGAAATATATACACATATACACATATATCATGAATGCATGTTTATATTATTATATATATTATTACACATATATTATTGTCTATGTGTCATTGAAAAATAATTTGATTATTTGAAATTACTTTAAAGACAATTTAGGCCCACCTATTAAACAAAATAATTGAATATATTTAATTAGGCACTTAATTAAATCATACAGCTGCTAGTACAAAGCAAAAATAATCCTCATGCTTGGGAGGTAACAGTCTAGAAATAGAGATAAATAAAAAGAATAATACAAGACATGTTTTCATTTGTGTTGCACAAAATACTCTATTATCACAGTGAGGTGTGTGTTGAATTAATGGTCAACTTGAGTGGCCAGTAGACCCAAGTCAGCATGGTTCTGGGCATATAAGACCCACCTGAGGATTTTTGCCAAAATGGCATAAAAGGTGAATTAGAGGGAAAGATTGCATGCTGCTGACTTTCCCGAAGAATCTACTTTTCCACAGTTTTCCTTCAAAGGACATTTGGCTGCTGTCTTGCTTCCGGAGAGCTTCCATCCTTTCCTTCCTCTTGGACTTCATCTCTTGGCTTCCAGTGCAGATTTTTCTCCACCTTTTGGCACAGGTCCTTCACTCCACTGACACAGACTAACTTCTACCACTGGCTCTTGGAACTTTTGGTGTAGAACTTGATACAGATTTGCACGGGGTGTGGCCTTGGCTTCCAGTCCTTTGACTGGCTCCATAAGGTCTCCAGTTTGCAAACGGACATTTGCATTCCTCTACATCTGTCTCTAGTAAGCACTGACTAATACAAGGACAACTAACTCTGGTAAGGAAGAGAAAGAAATTTCTATGCCAGGAAAAACTTTAGAAAGGAGATATGAAGAATAAAGCAACATTTTCAAGATGGCCAAAGATGATAGGTGGTAGAAAGAGTCGTTCTATGCACACACAAGAAAAAGACAGTGTCACTCAATGTGCAATGCTGTTGCAAATACCGAATGCTCTTCTCTGGCAGTTGTGAGAATGAACCAAGAAGTGAAGAGAATGAACCAAGAAATAAAGAGAATGAACAAAGAAAGAGTGAGAGATAGTCGAGAAAAACTAGGCTGGTTAAGATAGAGGAAAGTGTATCCTTTTCTAGGAAGTTAGGACTTTCTCAAACAGAGGTATGAAATTTTGAAATTATACAGTCTCTTTGAGACCTAGTTCATGGGTGCTGACCTCCAAAGCAACCAAGAAGATACTCACTTATATGGTCTTTGGTACCATATTTCAGACTAGCATCTTGTGCACTCGACTCCTGTCTTATTCTTGTTCTCTGGTTTCCTTTGCTTCATCCTGCTCAGTAAACTTGCTTTTATTAGGTGGCATTATCACAAGGAGAATTGCAGAGGACTTTTTGCTGTTCTATTTAATCATCAACATCTAAAGGCAATCTTTCCTTCTCTCTGCACAACACTCCACATCCCATTAGAATGATGGTCAATATCTGTTACTCCCAGAACATTTCATTTGTTCTTCAGCTTCATCAAGATTTTAGTTCTTTCAGCACATCTGCTGTGTCTCTTTATTGAAGCTACATACAGTCATGTCACATCAAACATTCTCTTAGCAATATTCTTAGTCTTTTTTTCCTATTGTACCACTTACCAGACTAAACAAGAACCTTGTCCCAACCCAAGAACTCTCCTGTCACTGCACTGAATTGTAGGGAAGTTCACACACATGGAGGTGGTGCAGTGATGAACTAGATTTGGCTTGACACTACCAGTTCCACCTTGAGATACAACCACCATGATTGCCACAAAGCAACCCTGACCAGATTTTCCGACATAGTTTCCCAGCATAGTATAAACTGACAAAGCCCTGGAGTGGTATGTGCTAGACACTGGCTCCAAGAATGTTCTGACTGACCCTTTGATGTTAGATTAAGGTAAACAGGTACATTTCAGCTTGGATGAAGTCACTGTGTCCTAATTAATATACCTACTTCTCCTTGTGCCCCAGATTGCTAGGATCCATTTGGTCTTATTGCCACTAGGGCCATGCTGTCTCAGTAAGCCCTCCACCCCCAATAAACTGCCTTCTGTGCAATTCTAGATCTGTCTACCTTACTTTCTTTGATCTCATGACACTTCAGGATCATATCTCACACAGTAGGATTATTCTGCAACAAATATTCAGAAATGTTTTGATCCTCTATTTAAAACATTGATAACTTAACAGCCACATTGGGTGTATGAGCACTCACTATGTTAGAAAACAGTTTAAACAGGCATTTGACTTTTTCCTCAAAATGTACTGTCATATTTCTGTCTTCCAAAGCCCCCTGGGTTTCATATCTCCCAGGAAATCCTTAGTTTCCTTACCCTCTTTTCTCTGTGTTCTTTATAGTATTTATTTTTTTCAAATTTTCATCCTTCACTCCCCTCACAATTTATAAGGAAAATAAATATAAAATCAAAACATTTTCTCAGGTTCCTGCCATTGCTATCCTATAATTTCTCAATAGTCTTTCCTGCTTCCCTATTATTAGAAAGTTGTTTCCTTTCACCTGGATTTAACACCATTCTGCATCTTAAGACATCTGTTCAACCGCCTCTTCTCTATCTGTGTACACACTAGCTTCTTGTGATTAGTGTGATTAATATCTCTAATTTTATAAATGTCCTTTCATACCTATTTCCACCAGTTAGCAGTGTTTTCTCTCTCTCTGTGTCTCTCCCTTTCTCTTCTCCCTTACAGGTCCAACTTTCTGAAACTTATTTCTCTCCCTGCTGCCTCGCCGATCTGCAGAGGACGCTCAAGAGTCCAACTGCTGAGGGTGGGACGAGCTTCTATCAGTGAGTAGCTATGTGGACTCATACAAGTGACTCAATCCTCTCTACCTCAGTTTCCTCATTTGCCAACAAGGGAGTATACTGCTACTTAGCAGAGGGCTCAGTATGGAAAACTGCCACTTTCGTTATGAACTGTAAATCATTGTTTCCATTAAACCTTCGCTCGCATGCATTGTTAGGAAATGCTCGTATGCCTAAAACTGAATTCACCTACCTCAGTTCTTGTAACCAAATTTTGCAGCACCCACTGAACTTCAATGTCTCCGTGTTGCCTTGCTCTCCACTCCATATCATCCTCATTCTTGTTCTACCTCATGTGTTAAGCACTTGCCCTTCAAAGCTGTTGGTGTATCTGATTATGCCAGGCTCTTCCTTGAGTCTGGATCCACTGCAAATATCCTAATGAAGTGAGGACAACGTATTTAAATGTGTAATTTATCTTAGTACAATTGTCTTACATATTTTATGTGGATTTTGGCCCTTTAGTCTGTTGTGGGTGTGTTGTTGTTGTTGTTGTTTTTGAGACAGGGTCTCACTTTGTAGTTGAGACTGACCTGGAACTCACTATGTAGCCCAGGCTGGTCTCAAATTCACAGTGATCCTTCTGCCTCAGCCTCCTGAGAGCTGGGATTACAGGCGTGCACCACCACGCCCAGATAGTCTGGTTTGTAATCTGCATATATGATGATTAAATGTATAAGGTCTTATAAGATAAATAAATGAATCTGGCAAGAAAAAGGAGATAGGGGAGAGGGGGACAAGAGAATTGAAATGGTCATGTTCATGTACCAATTCCCTACAATGAATGAAATTATATGTACTGCAAACACGTACAAGTAAAAGTTAAAAAAAAAAAAAAAAACCCTGTCAGTTATTCAAACAAATGTTGGAACTTTATGAGTAACAGCTGTTACCAAGAGATAGAGATATGTAAATGAGAGTCAATGATATGTTCAAACACTTCCTCATTTTATATATTATACAAGTTCATGGGAAATCCTGTCCCACATAGCGATGCTGAGCTGTAAAAGTTCACTATAGGCCAAATAATCACATGTTGCTGGGTGGGTCCTGGGATATTATAATTAGTTTTCTCTGAAATAATAATTGGATACAGAGTCATGAATGGACAAGGCCTCAGGCACCATCCCAAAGGGATCAAGTTATATGGATTGCATTATAGCGATGCTGTGTTCTTACAAGGGTGGGAATGTCTCCAAAATAGTTTTACTAATCCACATTTCCTGAAGACCACTCATTTTATCAATGCATATCTATTTCTAATACCCACCATGTTAATAGATATAAAGCTCTAATTTCTCCATTTGCTGTGGTCTGAATGCTTGTGTTCCCCTCAAAGTTCAGACATTGAATTCTAAGCCCTAGGATGATGATATTAGAAGGTAGGATCTTAGGTGATAAGTACAGAACCATTGTTAGTGAAGATAGTTACCTTACAGAGAGGCCCCTCTTCATACGCAAGAATGAGCTGCCTAATCGACACACCATATGAGGACACAGTGAGAAGGTGCCATCTCCAAACCATCAGGACTCCTCGCCCTTCAGTTGGGCTTCCCAGTCTTCAGAACTGTGAGAAATAAATTTCCGTTGGTTAGAAGCTATCCAGTCTATGCAATTTTGTTATAGAGGTTCAAATGGGCTAAGATATCAATGAACACTTATTTTTAAGATCAATTCTTCTTCTAAACAGCAAGCCTCCCTGGTGTCAGTACAAGACATAAGAGCTGACCCTTCAGAAAGAGCTGCTTTTGCAGACTGAGTCTGCTTACTATATATAGGCAGAAGCTTTCTGGACATGTATGTTCCTGGAGAAAGCAACTGCCTGTCCCAGTCCAATATAGATAATAGCGTTGTCCACTGAGGTTGTATAAATTACAGGCATTATAACTCTCTGAAGTAAGCCATCCTCCCTGCCTCTTGCCTCTACTCCGTTGTCTTGGAAAACACACATAGACCTCCATGGAGATGTTTGTGTCTATTAGGAGGCTGCTCCAAAGTACCTAGTGAGGGCCTGGACTCTGAGCCCCTACAGCATCCTGCAGTAGTCTTGTCCCTTTTTATTGAGATTGTTTATCTGCTTACTTTTCTTTCTCTTAAAAGACTGTAAAGACGGGGTGATCATTCACCCATTTTATTCCCTAGGTTCTGCCCTGTATCTGGTGCTAAAAGAATGATCTTGTAATCTATGAAAGGGAATGACCCTGTTAGCGGTTTATATTGAAAAGCTGATATTTTATTCATAGTAAGCAAACATTTTGAGTTTCTATGTTGTGAGTTTACATGTGTTCTGATCTGGAAATATACAGCAAAATAAATCTGAGGCCCTACTCTTTGAGTTCACAATCTATGTAGATAGGTACCCAAGGGAGATGGTTATTGTAAAACATGGGTGCACTCACAACTTCCAAGGGACAAAAACAGCTGGCTTAACCAGACAGGATAATAATACTCTTGTTCTTAAAATTGATTCAGTTATCTAGGCCTAATCCACTTTGACCATTCTTTGGTTGTACATTGTTTTAATAATGAGTACACGACACTTTTCAGGGCCAATGAGTCAGTGGAGAGTTTCCCTGGAATTTCTGAGAAAAAAGAAAAAAAAAATCTCATTCTAGCAAAACCAATTTTATCTTCTAGCCTGTACGACATACACACCAAAGCCTGGAGCTATAACATTTTGCTGTCATGAAGGCAGCCACTGGCGAGGCCGCTTTAACCGATGGAGAGGAGAGCAGTCAGGCCAACACTGAAGCCCTGCCTCAAAAGAGCTTCCTATCACAATAGAACTGCCCTCCTCTCAGTTTCTACCCTGACTTGTGTTACTTATGGCTGAAAGCAATTACAAGTGTGAAGAGAAAACAAGTAGTACAGATTCCAAGACATTCATTCCATTTGCTCTTCTCTATGTATTGGCTAATAAAACTGCAAGATGACCGATATTTATTTTTCGTATATGCAAAGGAGACTGTTTTACTTTTTAAATTAATTTTATTCACACATTTTAGAGATACATAATGATCATATTCATCATTAGAGCATTTGTACCTCCGCCTAATATATCTTGATACTTCTCTTTTTCTAATCCCTTTCCCTCTCTTCAATCCCTCCTCCTCTCCTTATTTACAAAAGCTCAATTTTCAATTTTTTCCTTCTTTCTATGTTCTTTTTCCTTTCTTCTATCCCCTCCTTTGTTGTACTTCCCACTTGAACATTTTCTTCCTGTTTCCAAGCATACATTTTGGTCCTTATTTACCCTTTTGGTTTCTCACACCAGAGAAATAATGCAATATTGTATTTAAAAACCACATCTTTATTCATTCATCAGTTGATGGGTTTGGGAGCTGTTTTCAAGGTATAGCTATTGCAAAGTATGCTGCTATAAAAATGGGTGTGCATACATACTTGTATATGATGCTTTTAATTCTTCTTGAAAGATACTAAGAAAGGGAATAGCTAGGTCAAATCTAACCTCTAGTTTTAGGCAACTCCACACTAATTTTCACAGTGGTTGCACTAGTCTACAATCCCACCAACAGTGGAGAAGGGTTCATTTTCCCCACAGCCCTGCCAGCATTTGTTATTGGTTGATTTATTGATAGCAGAAATTTTTCTGGAGTGAGATGAAATCTTGGTGTTGTTTAAATTCGTACATCGTTTTGAGTTCTTTATATATTTTAGATAATAGTCCTTTGTCTGAGGAGCAGCTGGTAAATATTGTTTCCTACATTGTGGGTTGTCTCTTAGTTCTGTTGATGGTTTCTTTTGCAGTACAGAAGCTTTTTAACAAGATGAGATCCCAGTTGTTGATTCTTTCTGCTAGTTCCCGTGCTACTGAGGATTTGTTCATAAAGTCTTTTCCTATGCCAATGTCTTCCAGAGTTCTGCCTAATTTATCTTCCAGCAAGTTTAGTGTTTCTATTTTTATATTTAGGTCTTTAATCCACTTGGATTTTAATTTAGTACATGGTGACAGATAAGGGTCTAGTTTAAATCTTTTGCAGGTTGAGATCCAGTTTTTCCAACACCATTTATTAAAGAGGCCCAATTCTAAAATGGGCATCTGAAATGAACAGACATTTCTCAGACAAAGAAAAAAAGCAGCAAGTAAATATATGAAAAAAATGCTCCACATCACTGGTCATTCAAGAGATGCAGATGAAAACAACTCTGGGATTTCACCTCACCCCACAAAGAATGGCTGCTATCAAGAAAGCACACAACAACAAATGTTGGCGCAGTTGTGGGGAGAAAGGAACCCTTCTCCATTGTTGGTGGGAGTGCAGACTGGTGCAACCACTATGGAAGTCAATATGGAGATACCTCAAAGAACTAGGATTAGAGGTTCCATTTGACCCAGCCATCCCTCTGTTGGGTATCTTTCCAAAGGAATTGAAAGAATCATATCACAGTGATATATGCACACCCATGTTCATAGCAGCAGTTTGTAATAGTTAAAACTTGGAAACAGCCCATGTGCCCATCAATTGGAAACTGGATAAAGAAGATGTGGTTTTTCTATAAAATGGAATACTACTCAGCCATAAAGAATGAGAAAGTAGATTCATTCATAGGTAAATGGGTTCAATTTGAGGATCTACTCCTAAGTGAAATAAATAATTCACACATATGCAAATACCGAATAGTTTCTCTGGTGTGAAAAACTAAATTAGTGCTCAAGATCCTAACGGGACAATTAGCAATGTGAAATAGGAAGAAAAGGACCAAAGGTGCAGGGACAGTGAGAAGGATAGGGTAAGGGGAACAAGGGAAAAGGGAAAAATATGAGAAAATGTATAAATGAAATTAAAGTGTTTGAAGGTGGGGAGGGGAGGAGGGGTGAAGGAAGGGTGGGGACAAGGGGAAAAAATGAGAACCAAGACCTAGCATGTAAAGGTACAAGATCCCAGTAATGAACGTAACTGTACTGTCTACCTAGAATGTACCAATAAACTCAATTTTAAAAAATAAAAATAAATAAATTTGTACATCGTGAATGACCAGTGGTGATGAACTTTTTTAGTATATTTCTTTTCTGTTTATACTTCTGAGAAGTACCTGTTCTTTTCAAATGCCCATTTTTGGATTGGGTCTTTAAATCTGAGGGATCTGACTTTTTTTTAGTTCTTTATATTGTCTAGATATTCTTTTTCTGAGGAAGAGCTGACAAAATTTTCCAACTATGTGGGTTACCTCTTCACTCTTTTCTCTTTTTCTTTTTTCTGTGCAGAAGCTTTTTAATAAGGTGAGATCCCAATTGTTGATTTTTTCTGATATTTCCTGAGAGATCAGGTTTTGTTCATAAAGTCGTTGCCTACATTTATGTCTTTCAGAGTTCTACCTATTCTATCTTCCAACAGACTTTGTGTCTGTTTTAATATTTAGATTTTTTTTTCTCATTGAGTTTATCGGTACATTTTAGGTATACAGTACAGTTACATTCATCATTGGGATCTTGTACCTTTACATGACAGGTCTTGGTTCTCATTTTTTCCTCATGCCCTCCCTTCGCCCCCTCCTTCCTTCCCTATTTACAAAAAGTTCATTTCCATTTTCTCATTTTTTCTTTTCCCTTATTTCCTTTCCCCTACCCTTCCCGCTTTTGAACCCTTTCAATTTAACTTTAATGGATGGTGAGAGATACGAGTCCAGGTTTAATCTTTGGCATGTGGAAAGCTTTCCAGCACTATTTGTTAAAGAAATTATCTTTCTTCCAGTGAAGGTGTTTGGCCCCTTAAGACCAATATTTCTAATCAGTTAAATTTGATTAATTGTGATAAACATAGTTATAGCAGACGTTTGGTAGAATTATCCAAAATACTATTAGTTTTGGCTATAAGGAAAAAAAAGTCAATGTAGTTTGAACCACCAAGCATTTCCTTATGATATTTAGTTGTAAAAGAAGGAATCAAGGGGAAAAATATTATATGAATTTCAAGGAAGAGATTATAATGATGAACCAACCCTGACAGACATAATATCATCTCCAGTAAAAAAATAAAACTCTCTACAGTTCGTAGAGTTGATCAGAGGAATTTAAGAATAGCTATAAAATGACTGTAAGATCATTAAAAGTTAACTCTTGTAAGGCAGGGTTTAACATATCTGCTGCAGAGTGACCCATCCTTGCAGCATATGAGCATTCATGGAACGCCTTACACAACTTGCAGTAAAGTAAAATATACTTTCAACTACTTTGAGTACGTTGAGGACACACCCTCATGCTTCTTTAAAAAATTTAACACTGCAGTGGCATTCAGAAGTAAGTTCCAGCTCTACAAACCTGGACAAAAGAAGAAAACAACTGACTCTCATTATTTCTGCTGCTTCTGTTTCTTTTCTAGTCAAAAGTAACTGAAAAAATTGTAATAGAACTCTCACAAATAATCCATCAATTTAGGGAACTTTGCAGAGCATGTTGTATGTGCTTATTTTAGAATAAAAGTGTTTGGTAGTTACCCTACTGGTCATAGTTGCTTGGTTTTGCAGCTTAAGATTAACATTTCCAAGGATAACTGTGTTCGTATGTTCTTAAATCCCATGGCCAGCCATACTTGTCTACTGCCCTAGCGAGCAGGATGGGTGCTTTGTGAAGTGAGGTCAGGACTGCTATCTAGAGCTGAAAGTTACATAAAGAGGACATGACAGGCTCATATAAAAAGAATTTAGGATAGTTTTAAATCAGAGTTTCTTAATCCCAATACTGATAACATTTACAATCAAGCAACTTTTTACTATAGCAGCTGTCCTATGCATGGTAGGATTTTTAGCAACATCCCAGACCTTCATTTAGCCAGTACTAAGAATACTTCACACAGTTGTGATAATCAAAAATGTCATAGGCATTGATGTAACCTGCCCTGGTTGAGAACAATTGGTTAAAGTAAAATAAATTTCAAGGGAAATCACCTGGTGCTTTATAAATATTAATGAATTTTTAAATTATTTTGCGAAGCGCACACTTTTACCTCATCTTAAAGAGAAATGGAATGGGTTTATCATGAACAATGATCCAATACACAATGGTAGTTTTGAATTCAAACATTGAATGCATCTGGCCTTGTGCTGGGCCCTGAGCATTTAAAAACTAAGATGTGTTTGTTTTCAAGAAGCTTCTAGATGTGACTAGACTTATTTAATAACAGGAATAATGTGGCATTCTTGATTATGCATTTAAAGTGTAAGAATAATAAAAACTACGGTAGATTCATCCTAACTTGTTGAAAACAGGAAATCGTGAGATATCAGTTAGTGTTACTATTGCCAAATCATCTCCTTGATGTTTTCTTCTCTGTGTTCAAATTGTAGTTTCAAGCTATGACATTTATGATCATACGTATTGGATTAAGAAAACCACAGAGAAGAAGTATGGTTTTAAAAGTGCACTGATGACAATTTGGAGATTTTGGTCTCGTAGCGCTTTATAAATAAGATTGATATATTGCCATAGATAAGTCACATAAACACATTGGCATATATTGTGATGACCTCATCAAGTTGTCATGAGAATAAAAATAATGAATTCATATAGAAGTGCTTTAAAAGCAGGATGAGTAAATAAAAATAACCTTATAATAATGTTTGCATTATGTGGCTCCCAAATTCTAAGCACTTGCATTTTTAAATATTTTGAGGGTTGTCATTGCTTCCGTGAAAGAAAGAGAAAGACCATCGGAGTAGGATTTCCAATAGGGTTGTGAAGGAAATCATTCTGTTCTAGACCATTCTGGATTCTTTCCCTGTCCTCCTTCTTTATAACTATTTACTAATGGCTGTCATGCTTAGCCACCTGCCTTCTTCTCTACAAGATCAAAATTGTCATAATTCTGTGTATAGCCTCTAACACATTTAAAAAGGAAAAATATCCAAGCCTTCTTCTACATTTCTCCTTCAGCTATGTAGCTATGCTTTTCCTCCTTTACAGTCAAATACCTTTTAAAAGTTATTTATACACATGGTCTGTTTCCTCTTTACCCATTAACTTGGCCATGTGCTTCAACTTGCCAAAGTTGTCTCTAGCTTCACTGACACCCATATCACTATATTCTGAGCGCCCTTTTCACTTTTGTGTCTTCTTTCAGCAGTGTACCACGCTGTTTTCCCTGGGAAAACTCCCCTCTATTATTGTTGTCCATTAGGTTTCCTCCTATCACTCTGCTTGCCCTTCTAAATCTTCCTATAGCTCATCCTCTATCCTTGACAACTTTTTAAAAAAGAAATTTGAGGTTCTTTCCTTACCCTGATTTTCTTTTTCTTATATAATCTTTCCCAAATGATCATTATTGGTAATTATATTTTCAACCAACTCTGAGGCAGACAATTTATAAATACACATAGATACTTTCTTCTCTCTCAAAAATCTACACAACTCCTCCACAAAACCCACTAAAATAAGGTGTTCCCTACTCAACTCCAAAGCAAGTGCAGAAAGGGAATATGTTCTTTATTTACTCTTATATTCCCAATGCCTAGCACATCCCTGGGCACCTGACAGGCACTTAAGAGAAATGAACTAAGTGAAAGATCAAATATAGAAATTAATGAATATTATAGTTTTCAAAGATAAGCTATAGTGGGATGTCAATGTCTTATCTTTTCTATATTTTTCTGTTTATTGAAATGGTACATACTTTTAAAATTTATTCAGCTCCCTCTAGTCACCCTTTGGAAAGGCCTTCATTGAGAAACTCTGCTGAAGTGAGTACTCATTGCTGTCTTCTGCCATTTTCTTAGAGTGTGTGTGTATGTGTGTGTGTGCGTGTGTGTGTGTGTGTGTGTGTGTTTTGAGGGTGTAATTTAGCACTATTTCCTATAACTATACTTGTGTGACATGTGTGCTTATTTTCTATAGCCCTAGATTAACCAAATGAGGACAGGAAAGAGAACAGTGAGAATAATATCATGAAGTTACTTTATTGGGAGGGGGAATGTTTTATTATTGGCATTCGTTACTTAGTTATGATTAGTTAATAATAAAATGAATTATTTGAATTCTGTGCAATGAACCCCTTATTGCTTGAAGTCACAAAAGATTTCTCCCTCTATCACACCCTACCAGTATGAGCCTTCTGAGAACAGACTTTTTGTTTTGTTTTGTTCATTACTTTTTCCCATATTAGATGAATACGTGAGTATGGGCATTTGAAAAAGTAAATATGAATCTATAAGGAATAGGAAAATATCAACCATAATTGCACCCCCAAAAGACTAAATGTTTTTCTAATATTTTGAAATATTTTCTTCCTCCTTTTTCTATGAATTTGAATCATGAAATGTATTTACAGATTTACAGTTCAATTTTTCTCTTTTTATTTTCCAAATAGGTAAGTCAGCCCAATTTGTAAGTTGCCTCTTATAGTTACAATGCCCAATTAGCCACTTTATAGACTTGAAAAATTATAAAACAGACACTTAACATCTTTGAGCCTTAACCTTCTCATATTAAAAATGGGATAATCTAATAAACTGACTACTTTTGTTTTTATGAAAAGTGTTTAGTGAGATAATCTATGTGCATATCTTGTGATTTTGTGGTTTGAACTTTGCCGCCTGGCATTCCAGCTTTGTGCAATCTCCTCCCTTTGATTATGAGCTAGATCTAGTCACTCACTGCTAGAGACTGAACATAGCAAAAATAATAGGAAGTTTACATCTGAGATCCAGAGACTAAGCTGCCATAGCTTATGGCCTGTACAGCCTATCTTGTGCTCTTGATTACTTACCCAGAGTGAAGCCAGGTACCATGTTATGCAAAGGCCCATCTGACCAGAAGCAGAGGGAGGCCTTGAGCCAACAGCCAGCAAGAAACTTCATCCTGCCAACAACAACGTTGAGTTTGGCAATGCATTTTCTCCCTATCAAGCCTTCAAATGAGACCACAGCCCTCATGCAAACTTGATTGCAGCTGTGTGAAAGATCTTAAAGGAACAGCACACCACTAAGCTGTGATTGGGTTCCTAGGCCATGGAAACTGTGAGATAAATGTGTGTTCATTCAGATAACTTCTACATGTTGAGTTGAATTCTTATATGGCTTTTCTAAATGGGAAGTTTCAAATTTTGAAGTGTTTGGGGGTTCTTTTCAAATAAAACACCTTTTTTCTGAATGATTTTTTTTAAAGAGATAGAAAATAGATCTGAGAAATCAATATATTACTTTGACTAAGTAAAGGCTAAATTTTAGTAGGTGGTATAGTGATAAGCTAATAAATTTCCTGATTGAATTTTAAAATACAAGACTTACAAACCCATTTTAGTCAGTGCTAGAAGGAGCAAAAGGCAAAGAACAGGCATGTGGAGAAAGTCTCTGTCACTAGGGAGAAGCAGAGAACAGAGATGCCTTGCCAACATTACATTTCTAAAGAAAATCATGTCCAGTAATCCACTCCAAATTTATCAGTCATGGCGGGGCAGCAGGGATCTGAGGAAAGGCAAGAGGCTATACCCATGGACTTCCTCTCAACCTAGAGGGACTTCATCAGTACTGACTGGTAATGCTCTCAGTCTAATACTGAAGTCATTACAAGATGCTTGTTATTTCTCCTATAATGGCTATGAATTATCCATCATTAATTGTGCATTAATTTATTGAGTTAATCATTAATGACTAACGTTTTAGATTAGTTCAAATGTTTAGCATTACAAATGTTTTTCCATGAATGTCTTTCTCCTTATTTCCTCAGCAAAACTTCCTAAAAAGAGTCGTAACTCAAAGGTATTGTATGTCTCCATGTTTTCTCTGTATGGCTAAATTGCTTTCAGAAGACTTCACTAATTTCCTCCCACTCCATCAGCAATGTAGAAGAATGTGCTTCTAGCTCTTGAAGCCTTGGTTTTTAAGACTTTATTTTGTAATCTTTGTTCATTTGATATGTGAACCATACCATGTCTGTATTTTAATTTGTAGTTCCTTAATTACTAATAAGGTTCAAGATTTTTCATTGTTAATTGGCCATCTACATTTCTTTCTCTTCAAATTACTTTTCTGTGTCCAGTGTTCACGAAGCTGCTGGAATCATCACCTCAATCCCCAAGGCAAATAATTGCCTTTTTGTCTGGAGCAGTATAATCTTACAGAGAAAAGAGCCTGATAAAATATCACTGGGTGTTTCAAGATATTTTTAATATTACTATATAATTCTCTTCTTTGAATTTAATTTCTCTAAAATATTTTATAGTATATAGTTCATGGTAATGCCTAGCATAGTAGTATAGACAGCTCATTGCGATGACTCTGTGTTTATCATTTCACTGAATTTTCCAAACAAGCTTATGTAGTAAGTAGTATTTTTCTACCCTTTACAGAAGAGGAAACTAAGGAGAAATGACCTTGAGTAATGCGCCCAAAATGAAACAGGTAACTGGCTGCAAAGCCAACATCTGAACTCAGACACTCTCACACCACAGCCTATGCGCTAAGCCCTTACATATGAGTACAATACTGTGCTCAAATCTAAAGAACTGAAGACTGGACAAAGACCCAGATAAATAATCCTTAATTAACAATATGTCTATGACATTAAGCAAGGAAAGGATTTTCCCTCACTCTGAAGAGCTATTTTGTTGTTTTATTTTTGTTTTTTTTGGGGGGGTACATTTTAGGTAAATAGTACAGTTACATTCATCTTTGGGATCTTGCACCTTTACATAATCTGTCTTGGTTCTTATTTTGTCCTCATCTTCCTAGACTCCCTTTACCCCCTCCCCTATTTACAAAGACTTTGTTTCCATTTTTTTCTTTTTCTCTTGTTTTTTCTTATCCTTTCTTACTCACCCCAACTTCCCCTACACTTTTAGACCTTGACACAATATCAGTAATACATTTTGATCCTTATTTACACTTTTAGTTTATCACACCAGAGAAACTGTGCAATATTTATATATGTGCGACCTATTAATTTCATTTGAGTATGTCCTCAGTGTGTATCCACTTAGCTACAAATGTCTCTAGTTTCTCATTTTTTATGTCTGAGTAGTACTCGATTTTATAAAAACACCACATCTTCTTTATCCGGTCTCCAATTGATGGGCAATTAGACTGTTTCTAAGTTTTAGCTGTTACAGACTGTCCAGCTATAAACATGGGTGAGCTTATATCACTGTGGGATGAGCTATTTTGAGAAGGATTCTTTTCAAACCATGAAAGGTTTATATTTTCTGGTTATAAATGATATGTGTTATATATTTGGGGGGGGTACCGGAGATCGAACTCAGGACTTTGCACTTGCCAAGCAGGTGGCAGAACCACTGAACTAAATCCCCAGCCCTGATATGAATGTTTTGATGTTTAAAAATGCAGAGGCCTGGAGAGATTTCTCAGTGGTAAAGCTTGTGCTTAGCATTCATGAGTTTCTATGTTCAATCCCAAGGACACAACAAAAATTCAAAGAGTTGTAAACAAAAAATACATAATCTCGTAGTTCAGTAGAAATAAGAGTAAGCTAAGATTCTATGTATTTTCATAGCATTACCTAATGAAGTAAAGGAGTGATTAAAACATACAATTCTACTTCCTTTAATAGATTTATATTGCCCATTGACTTTATATGTTACACTATAATATTTAAGTTTTATCAAAGAAATATTTACACTGAGGGAAACTTAATTATTGAAGTACAGCCATTTTGATTTTATGTAAGGGAAATTTAACATACTTAAGAAGAAGAAACAAAGCATTTAAAAACACCTCTGATAATCTAGTAATTTTGTGTTGTTTATTCTATTTCATTTTCTATTTAGAACACTAATTTGTCCCATTTATATTGACAAGAAAGAGCTTAAAATAAATAAAACTTATGTAGTAAATAATAAGTTAATACAATGCTACATTCCTAAAATTATGCTATTAAAAACACAGATTTCCATTTTACTGAATGGTCTGAAAATGATGCCAAATATTTGAAATCAATTGCTGTTTTTTAACAGAATTATTCAAAACTATTGCAATCTAAAACTAAAAGGAAAAACCATACAATTTTAAATATCACATAAACTTAACTTTGAAAAATTAAAAAACAATAATTTTAAAGCCTAAATAGTCTTTGCTTCAATACTTTAATCTAAACATTTATTATTCCAGTAATTATCTTATACCTTAACTATTAGTATTTAAAAAGTGAGAATTAGCCTAAAGTATATATTTCTGTTCTTAAATTAACACCTATTTCAAAATTTTGTAAAAAATTAGACTTCACAATATGTGAACATCATATAATGAAATAAAGGCAGGCACCATATCTTCATCCTCATGCATAACTGTGCACCTGGTTTAGAGTAGACATGCAACTGATCCATAGGTTGCTTCTTGTTTGTTCAAAGGCAAATTGATTAAAAAGGGAATGTTATCTGTTTCCATGTCAAAGTGGCAACAAATTTCTGACTTACAAAGTGTTTAAAATACCTGCCCTTAGGAAACCTTGAATAACTCTCATATATTGACCTTTCTTGACCCTGTTTCATTAAAAAATGAAATCAGATATTTGAATTTGAACTGTAATACATTTTTGTTTGTTTTGCTTTTTCTATACTTATTTTCTCACTCCCTCTTGTAATGAGCTGTAATAGAATTGCTTCTTCTGTTACAAAGGAAAAGGCCTCAGAGAATGAAAGAAATAAGTTACATCCTAACTTTACCTTTTACTAAATGTAATTTTGAACAGATTACTTATTGGCAAAATAATAGAACCTAAAAGTGTAATCTCGTAACACTTCCCAACAATACACAATAATCCCTAACATCATAATATTTAGTAATCTCCACAGTCCTTTTATGTTCTTTAGTACCCTGTGATTCATTTAATTTTAATTATTCAAGGTAATCAGAGATGTGCTTTTCAAACAGACTTCCACCAAAAATGGCAGAAGCATTACTAAACTATGTTGATTGCAAAAGCCTAAAAAGATAAATATTTTGAAAAATCGTGAAAAAGAGTCAAAGTATTCCCAAAACTACGATGCAATGATGAAACACTATGTGTCAGTGAGCAAGCCTTACTTTTCCTGTTTCTTATTTTGTTCCCTCCCACTCAGGGAATACAGAGGAATCAACAGCTAATATCATACCATGTGCCCTAACTCTGTTTCTGAGTCTAAGAGTTTGCTATGTTTTAATCTAAAATGTCTCCCAAAGGCTCATGTCTTCGGAGGTGGGCCTTTTAGAAAGTAATTGGATTAAGGGGGCAGTAAATTCATCAGGGGCTGGATCCATCGATGAGACTGTAGTGAAATGTGCTGTTAGGAAGGTAGGATCAGTTGTATCTTGACCTTCCTGGAGATTTAGGGATCTATTTGTGTTGCTCCTGTTGTTTTAATATGTGATCAAGTGTGGCAAAAGTGGCATGGATATTTTGAAATGTTCCCAGAGAAACAGAATTAAGAAAATCACAGAAGGCATTGTGGAAGAGAGCAGTCCCATTGGACTCTGAAGGCTTCAGGCCTTGAGCCTGGGGCAGATGACATAATTCCTTTGTGAAAGAGCATATTCCTCTCCGCTGATACAAGTAATGGTTCAAGCCTCAGCATGATGAGGAAAACAGTAGAGAATTATGGAAAATTGGAGTTTCTCACTCAAAATAGCAGGCCTGTCTTCTCTTGCAAAGCTTTCCCTAGTGCATTATTGGATCATGCGGGACTTACAGTAAATGCAGCATCTTCTTCCTTTGGAAGAATATCTTGATAACTTCCTCTAATAGCTTTAGAACAGATGTACTCTTACTACTTTTTGAAATATTTTCTAGGGATATAATTTCATTTTTTGAAAAGCACTTTAATTTAGTTTGAAAACTAGTAAAATACACATGTCGACCAACAAAACATTAGGATTTGTTTCAATGTGCACAGCCAGTTTGTAAATCAACTGTTCTTAAGGCTTATATTATCTGATTTCAAAAGACCTGCTAAACAACAAAGAATCTAGATGTAACAGAAAGTTACTGCTCTGTGTGTGCCATGGCCCAGCTGCCAGCCCAGCCTCCTCCACAGTCTGACAGGGTGACTTCATAACCAACACAGTGTGATACCCAGCTATTTCTGCACCATGGAGCAGCAAGCCTAACACTGTCTGCGGCTCAGTTTATCTGAGTAACAAGAACCATGATAAAGTGCCTTGTAGTAGTCAGCTTTCCATTACTAACAGAATTAATAACACTGTACAACTTTAAAAAGTTTCAGAGGTTGCAGTCCAAAAGAGGCTGGCTTCAGAGAAAAGCTGTTCACTTCAAAGAGCAGAGAGAGACACTTTCAAAAGTCATGCCTCAGTCATGCCTCTGCTTTCCCCATTTTACCATAAATAATTTAACTGAAGTCTATACCTTGCTTTCACATATGTACATATTTATTATGTTAAAAAAACTCCCTCTTTTCAGTAATGTATTGATTTTCATAATCATATCAAAACACTTAAGAAGGCCTTGGAGTAGAAAGAGGAAAGGAGTATCAGGAAAATTGTATATGAGGTAGATAGGAAGAAATAAGATATTATATTTTAAAATATAAGGCTAGCTACTCATTACACAGCAACAAAATTATTATTGCTATTAAGAATACATGAAAATAATATACAAGAGCAGTTACTGCAATTTCCACAAATACTCTTTTTCCCTTAGCCAAATGATGAAGAAAACAAGATATTGCTGATTCTAGTTTTGCTATTGACTTCTACACTTCACTAGTGATGCATCTAACAGGTTTTATGATCACTTGTGACAACTGAAGATACCATCATACACCTACAGCAGTGGGTGTCTCAGAAACCTTTCATGATAGAATGCTTTTAAGAAAATTTTGCTTTACTTATGCTAAAGTTAAATGTATTTGCTTTCTTTGCATACATTCCAGCTGGTCTAAATACAGGAAGCCAGCATTAGCTTTTTTTTTTCCCCCAAATGATCATAGATGGAAAACTGACTCTCCTTTGTACAGTTTTTATTTCTCATGTTAACTCTTTGATTTTATAGCTTTTTTTCTCTGCTCTTGAAGGCCTGTAATTCTGTGTCCTAAAATATTATCTTCAAAACTGATAGTGGCATTAATAATGGCAAACATTTACCCAATAATTATTTGTGTGATAATTTATGTTTTTAAATAATATCAGTCTCCCTGTTGAATGAGCATTTGTAACTTAGACTTCCAACATGAAAATTATTTAAACACCAAGAAAAACCAGTATATATTTACAAAAAAAAATCAATCTTTTTTACTTACATCAAATATGTAAGAGTTTATGTAGAATTTCAGCTTTTTTATGTAGGAATACATCTGTAATCACTGTTTTTCTACCCTGAAACTGAGCATAAGGTTTCCAACTATCCTATCTTACACCCACACATTATAGCTGACTTCCTTCCCCATCTCTTTTGTACTCTCCTCTTACCTTTAATTAAAATGCATTACAGAAAGAAAAAAGAAACAAATGGTGATAGAAAGTAGCATTTAAACGGAAACGAATGCTCTGAATGTTGCTGTTTAGGAAATATATGGAGTGGTACCCTGCTTTCCAGGCATCAAGGGTACATTTGAAATAACGTAAATATTATTTGTCATGATGTTGGATGGAGTATTCCAGTGATCTGATTTTTCAGATAGAAATTTCCAGAGCATGAGTTGTTCAAACATCTCCTGAATTTTTCCCTTCATGAAATTATTTGTGATTTCATAAATTAAAATATGCATAGACCATTATACCATTGTATTTTCTGCTACTGCTATTAAAAGTTCCACAGCCAGACATTTAAATAATATAAACACATTATCTTACATTTCTAAGGTCTGAAACAGGGTGCACTGGACTAAAAGTCTCAACAGAATTCCATTTCTTTCTGGAAGTTCTAAAAGGCAGTCCATTTTTCAGCTTCTAGAAACTGATCTTATTCCTCCGTTCATGGGGTCTTTCCATCTTCAAAATGTATGGCGATAGCCATACATTCTTTTTCACATATTCTTGTTCTCGCACTTTCTCTGATGTTTTCTACTTCTCCATCTAAGGACATTTTAGTTGAATTTGTCTCACCTAAATATCAGCAAATAATTCAATTTGATTTTATCTGCATCTTAACTTCCACTTGCCATTTAATCTAGCACAGTCACAATTGCAGGGATGAGAACATGGACATTTTGAGAAAGTGACTGTTCTTGTCTATCACAAGCATGCGTACTACACTCTGCTGCAATTTCAAAGTGGAAATATCCAAGCATCAAGCATCTTCACTCACACATATAAATGTATTCAAAGATTTATAAGTGATACATATTTCAGCACTTATGGGATATATGGTATGTAAATAAATCTTAGTTTTACAACACATGTACAGAAGTAGTGAACAAAAGTCACGTGTCACATGCACAAGAGTAAAGATAAACTCTACTGCTTCATTCCTCTGTCATTGCCTTACTTTTGACCACCGACCTCTCTTGAAAAAAGCAAAGGTAGTAGCACTATCACGTTTGTACCCATAAAACCTCACTTAAAAGCACACATCTATGCATCTAAACAGGATCTAAATCAATGGTATCCAAAAGAAGGGAAACATTTCCCTGCTAGTTCCCAAGAGTTTAGCTTTTAGTTGTGGCCAAATCCACTCCCATGTTGTTTTCTGGACTGAAAATTTGCTAATCACATTGATGCCTAATTCTGATGAGCAGTTTACACTTCTAGACCTATGCCTCTTACCTTCTACTAACATGGGTCTCTACCACGCGTTCCCAATCAGTTCTCATTGTTAGACCCCATTCTGAGGGTAGTGAACCTTCTTCAGTCACTCTCTGGGCAGTGGGATTTCCTGGGCCATTAAGGGCTTGAAGTCTTGTCACTTCTTTCTGGTAACTAGATTCATTCCCTGTTGCTCTTAAACTCAGAAATTATAGCCTTATTTCCCATGAATACAGCTCTACTTCAAGTACCTCGTTAGAACTATAAAATACCACCAAGTAGACACCCCTTTACTTTTTCTGATTTTCTTGCTGAGACTATCAGTCAAAATGTTTACCTTGGAGGGTCTTGGAAATGACAGAGTGATAAGCGAAAAAGGCCTCAGGGGCTGCTTTGATGTGACACTGTCTAACAAGCACAGTGCTGCTGCTGAGATCATTTGGAGTGGATTCAGGAAATAAACCAAAGCCCTTAGACAGCCTCTCTCCCCACCACTATCTCCATCTCTTTCTAGCATCGTGAACTCCAGGTCGCAACAACTGGCCTGCACCTGTGTCTTTCTGATCAATCAAAATTCATGGGAAAAAATTAACAATGAAGGTGTAGGTACTACTCAGTGGTAGAGCACTTGCCTGGCATGTGCAGCGTCATCAGTCTACGCCCCAGAACCACCAAAAACAAAACAATGGCAACAAAACAAAAATTTACCGTGAGCACTTTGTGTTAACTCTCAGACTTCAAGGCACCCCGATAATAAAGGGAATCATTATAACAACAGTAAGTATAGCTTGTAGTAATAGTTCTGTGTGTGCTAAATTAGTGTCATATCTTGTTCAATTCTCACAAACCCTCATGAAACATGCACTATTTTCATATCTACATTAGAAGAGATGAATAAACTGAGATTTACAGAAAATAAGTAATTTTCCCAATGACAAAATAAAAGAGTTAGTATTTGAGGCCTGATCAACAGATTTTAGAAACTAAGTTCTAAACTGTTATACAATACTGATTTCAGTGCTATCTACATTACAGTCCCATAAGCCAAATTCCCATAAGTCATAGTAGGTGCTGGTATTCAGATTGTGCAAAGAAACACGATTTGTACCACAAGAAGAACCTTGAAAGTGGCCAACGCAAGCACAAGTACTTGCTCCTGCTGTCCATGTGTCTGAGGAAAATGATGTCACCACTCTGCTCTTGTGTTTGGGGTCAGAAGATTGAACCTCCTATATTTGAGGTTCTCTTTAATATTAACCTTTGATAATACAATAAATCTTTGTAGTCAACAATTGTCACTGCCTAGTTTCTCCCTTGCAGAAAGAATTGACTATCTGAGTCCACAAGGTTTGAAGAAGAATCTCATGTGCCCCCTGCCAGGGAGGCCATGGTCACTAGGTGTTAAGCCTCTAGTCTTCCTAAAATCTGATCCTTTTTGTTTTTCTGGCTTTACTGAACATCTTTCATAGTGATAAAAGGTTATCTCTCATTGCTATGTTCAGAAGTATGCATTTTTGTATGGAATTGATACATTCTATTCATTCATCCAACAAGATGCTGATCTAGGATACTGTGTAACTATGACAATCTTATCCACCTGCAATGTAAATTCTTAGCACTAAATGTAGTGAAACAATGGCCAACTTTCTAGCTCACGCTGGTGTGTCAGAATGCCTAATTTCTTCACACCTGTGCCTTGATAATACCTGCTGCCTTTCCAGAGTGGATCTGGACCCACCTTCTCCAGGTCACTCTGACAGCTTTCCCCTTTTACCAATGCTTTCTATGCCTCCAGCCTTCTTACACAGACAGGAACTCACCAGGTTCTTAGCGTGATATACTGAAAGCAGTGTGCTACCAAACAGGTGGATGGCACACATCAAAACTACTTTAGGTATGACTAATACAGACTTGTGCAGAAATAAAAGTCATGAAAAGAGGATGCAAAACAGACTGTAGAAGAGGACTGAAGACTAACTGGAGACATTAAAATACTTTGTTAAATGTTTGAAAAGAAGTTTGTTATGGAACCCTAAATTAGGAAGAAAAGAAAAACTTCATCATTCCTTTTGATTTTTTTCCCAAAATTTTAGATGTTTAAGAGACTGTTTCCCTGAAGTATTATTATTTTGCTTATTTGGGAAAACTAATGATGTTTTCCCAGAAGCACCTGTTGAATTCTGCATTACCAGCACAGGCTACTCAGAAATAAATGTGTAACACAGTGAGGTAGCAGAAGATTAAATTTCAGCTGGAAAGTTGGGAGATGCTGGTGTGCCGAGTCAATATTGAGCACCAGATTGAACTTGATGCCTTCCAAGCACGATCAAAATTGTAGTTTTCCCCAATAGTACAGCTATTATTTCCCTTGCTTTCTTTTATAGGCTCCCTGGAGAGTATATATTGCCCTGATGTTTGAAATTGATTGTGTGGTTCCATTTCAAGGGTGATAATAAACATGGTGCAAAAGTTGTGCTTAGTGAAGGTGACTATTAACCTTTCTTCTAATATGGTCCATTTATTTTGCCTTGTGGCACAAGCTTATTCCAAGTATGAGTTAGTGATAACTTCAATTTCATAAAACTACAGAAGAAGAATATAAAACTGGAGGAGAAGTTGTATGAATCTTTTCAAGAGATATTCCTCATTATGTATAGCTATTTTAACTTCTTCTATTAAATAACGTACAGGTAAATATATACATACCTTGTTCTATCTACTTTGTAGGAATTAACATATATTGAAGACCACATTTCTTACTAAAACATACGTTTATGTAAACATAAACACGCTAAAACATTGCAGCAATATTAAGGTTAAAATGATTCTAGTCTAGTATAACAAAAAGAATGTAGACTTTGCAGTTAGATAAATCAGATTTATTATAGTCTTGGACAAATAATTTAACTTCAGCTTCAGTTTATCTGTCCTCAAAGAGAAATAAAATTTCTGTATTTAATTCTGTGTAGGTTAAAATAGGTAATACCTAATGATCTCTGTTTGGTCCTTATGCATACACAATGTAGTTAAAATGATACAATGAAAGTTTAAATTTTAAAATTTAAAATGTGTTACAGTAAAGTACACACTTCCATTAATCTCTGGTGTGAAAAACCATAATTGTATATAAGATCCTAATGGTATAATTGACAATTTGAAATAGGAAGAAAAGGGCTTAAAGGTTTAGGGAAAGTGGGAAGGGTAGGGGAAAGGAAATAAGGGAAAAGAAAAAAAATGAGAAAATGAAAAAATGGAAATAAAGTATTTGTAGATAGAGAAGGGTGCAGGGGGTGAAGGGAGGACAGGGGTAAGGGGAAAAAATGAGAACCAAGACCCGTCTTGTAAAGGTACAAGATCCCAATGATGAATGTAACTGTACTATATCCCTAAAATGTACCAATAAATTCAATGAGAAAAAAAATCTCACTTAAAACATTATCCCTCACTTTGAAAACACTTTTTCTATGATACTTGTCACTTTTTGAAGCAGTTCTCAAAGTTCTTTTGGGTGGGTATCCCCCACACACACACATACACGACTGCCTCAATGTGTGGAATCAATTAAAAATGTTTGCCACAATTTCTGTCAAATATGCCTTATTCACTGGATCTGGCATTATAGGACTTCTGACACTTTCCTAAGTTCAAAATAACCATGGAAAGCAAATGCTTTCAATTGACTCAGGAGATAGAAGTCACTAAGACAACATGACTAAAGATATGAAAGAGGATTTCAAGAACTGCTTCAGAAGGTAGTGAGAACGATCAGATAAGTGTATGTAAATCTCAGGGGATATTTTGAAAGTGAATAATGGCAATGTGTCCTCTACTGTAATAAGTTTTTAAAATGTAAATATTCATCATATGTGTTTGATCACACCTGTACAATTCTATTGTTATTATTTTTATTTATTTCAGTTCTGGGTCTAAGGAAACCCTGATTATATTCTCATTTGTTACAATAAATTTCCCTTAAATGTCGTGGTGGCAAGGTGAGAAGTGTGTGGTTCAGCTATGAAATGTATCTCTGAGCTTCTTATACTGTCGTCTTAAAATGTGATTTAAAATTAGAGTGGTGTTGCTTGATATGTATACTATAACTACGCCTATCTTTTCCATGGTGGGTTTCACCAGGTGGGTTATGACCAGTTCTATTTCAAGTGGAAGTCCAGAAAAATTCCATTATTGTGCTAAAACAGTCTTTATTTTCAAAATAATTGATAAGCCAGCAAGACTATGAACTACCTAATGCAATATTTTGGAAAGAGACTTGATCATTATAATAAATTGTCCATTACACACAAAAAATAATTTATGGATGTAAGGATGACATTCTAGTAGGAAATAGCCTTTGTCAGTCATTATACATGTAGTTATAAGCTTAAAAAGTTAAAATGCTTCCTACAGAGATCAAGTGAATATATCAAACACTAGGGTAGATTGTCCTCAATGTTCCTTAGGCATTACTGTATAAAATAAATTTTTATTTATTTTTTATGTTTTCGCTACTGGGGATTGAACTCGGGTCCTTGCGCTTGCAAGGCAGGCCACCAAACCGCTGAGCTAAATCCCCGGCCCCTAAACTTTTATTTTTTTATGGGTGAAGAATAAATATTCATCTGGTTGTTTGGAGCAAATGTGATAAAGTAGATGCATACTATATCAATAATCATTTTGCTCAACAAGAAAATCAAACATATTTCTTTCTATTACTCTTTACACAATTTAAATAAGAATTAAAAACTAAGGTTGGAAACAGCTCAAAGATCCAGGAAGCTCAGGATGTAGAAATAATGGTCCCTGTGGAACTCGCAAGTAAAAGCATTATCTTTTGTGGTGCATAAGTTTTTTAAAACCTAAGCTTCGGAACACTTCACTGGCTTAAAAACATGAAAGAAAGACAGATCCAGTGAGTTTTTAGTTAAAAAGTTTCTTATATGTTAAACATAATATAGTAGTTTTTTCCATTCAGTTTTGTCTTTCCATGATTTCAGTAGCCCGCAGTCAACTGTCACCCAAATATATTAAAAGGGAAATATCATATATAAATAATTCATAAATTTCAAATTAAGCTTCACCATCATAATGAATAACATAGTGAAATCTACCAAAGTAACACTCTTTCCCACCGGGACATAAATCATCCCTTTGTCGAGTGTAACTGCATTGCATACCCTACTTGCCTGTTAATCACTCAGTAGCTCTATTTAGTTACCGGATTCGTATCATAGTATCACAGTGCTCATCTTCAAGTAACCCTTACATTGCAACCTAGTACTACTTAATAATGTTTACATCATTCACCTCATTTTGTCTCTTCATGTAACCATTGTATCATGTTATATTTTACATCGAAAATGTAAACCAATGTCTAACGTGTTTGAAAGGTGATGTGATCATGGGGTTCTGTACTAATCAGTGGATTAGCCCACATATGAGTTTAGAGCTGACTTGCTGTTAGGAGGTGAGGTCTAGTTAGAGGCAGGTCACTTAGCCTGAACTGAAAGGTGTATTATTTTCTCTGGCTTCTCTGTTTTTCCTCTTTATTTCCCAACTATGATGGGGTAAGTCAGTGTCCTTCAGGCCCTTTCACCATGCTGTTTCTGCCTTGGAGTCAGCCAATATTGGACTGAACCTCATTGAAACTCAGGCAAATAAACTTCTCCTCCTTTAAGCTGTGGTTGCTAAAGCTACAGTAATTTTTTTAAAAAATAGCATGGTTCTGGCACAAAATCAAACATGTGGATCAATGGCATAGAACAGAGGATGGAGAAACAATCTCAAGTACTTTCCACTATTTGATCTTTGATGAGGAAGCCACAAACATATACTAGAGGAAATTTAACCTTTTTAATAAATTGTGTTAGGAAGACTGGCTATATGCAGAAGATTGAATCTAGAACATATATCTCATTATGCATGAAGCTAAAATAAAAATAGATCCAAGATCTAAATGTTAAAATAAAAACAATCTTCTGGGAGATAAACTAGGGAAAACTCTTGAAATCATAGGTAAAGACAAGAATTTTCTTATCAGAACTCCAGTTGCTCAGGAAATAGGACCAAAAATCAACAAAGGATCGTATGAAATTAAAAGGCTTCTGGATAGCAAAAGAAACAACCAATAGAGTGAAGATGCAACCTACAGAGTGGGGAAAAATTGTCACTTATTCCATAGACAGAGAACTCCTATCTAGAATAAATAAAGAATTATCTGAAATGCAGCCCCTACTCAAATAAAAGACCCAATCACAAAATAGGAAAGTGAAATGAGTAGATACTTCTCAAAAGAAGACATGCAAATGGCCAACAAATGCATGAACAAATGTTCAACATTACTGGCCATTTAAAAAGTACAAATTAAAACGACGTTGAGATTCCATCTTACTGCAGAAAGAATAACTATCAAGAAATCAAATATTACCAAACGTTGGTGATGCTGCAGGAAAAACAAAGCTTTGTTGGTAGGAATGCACTAGTATAACCAATGTGGAAATAGGTATGGAGATTTTTCAAAAAAACTAAAACTAGCAATTCAGTTGGATACAGATATTTCCTTTTTAGGTATTTTAGCAAAAGAGTTAAGTTCATCGTATTACAGTGATACATGCATAACTATGTTTATACAAGTACAGTTTATAATAGCCAAAATTGTAATTAGCCTACGTCCGTAAACAGATAAACGGATAAAGAAGATGTGATAGTTACACACAATGGAGTACTACTTCACCATAAAGAAGGATAAATTTGAGATGTTTGTAGAAAAATGGATTCACCTTGAGACTGTAATGTTAAATGAAATAAATCAGATACACAAGCTCAAATATCTCATGGTTTCTCATATATGAGAAACCCAAAGTATATGTAAAGAACAGTGTAAAAGACGGGTAATAGGAATTAGGTAAATAGATCTTTCTAGCATGGAAAAGAATAAAAAGATGGATGCAACTGAGAGGGAAAGGAGTGAAAGGGGGTGAAAAAAGAATTAAGATGTTCTATGTTCATGGACCAGCTCCCCACAAGGAATGCAATCATTATGTACTGCAAAAAAGTTCTAAAGGAAAAAAACTGAAAAACAAAAGTTATGGACACTATGTATCTTGTCCCAGTGACAGGACAGTGATGAATATAGAAAATTGGAATCAGAAAATTGGGGTTATTGTTTTGATTTTATCCAACCATATTTTAAAAGCCTACGGAATTTGTGGAAAAAAATATTAGAGAGTCCAGCTAGAGAAGACTTGAAATGCTGTAAGGAGAGATTAAAGAGAGATTCTAGTATGAATTTAGAGGCCAGAATGCTGATAGAAATTCAGGCAGTAAAGGCCAGGCTCATAAGTTTTAAGCTGGGAATGAGAACTATGGGCAACTATACCAGAAGTCATGAATGCTACAATGTTGTGAAGAACCTGTCTCCCTTTGCCCATGTCCAAAGATTTTGCATGAGGATGAATTCACAAGAGTGGACTAATTAATCTTGCAGAGGAAATTTCAAAGTAGTCCAACACTCAGGCTATGGCATGGATACCAATATTTGCAATGAAAACCAGGAGCAAAGAGTTATGAAAAGTTCAGTTTCACAGAAAGAATCTACAAAATTGGGGCAAAAGACAGCATAGTTGCTAAGAAGATTAGCATTTTAAAAAAGCCAAACACTTTACATCAGGAAAATAGAAAAGACACTTTGCCACATGGTAGTATATACCTGTAGTCCCAGCATTTGAGAGGCTGAAGCAGGAGGATTGCTACAAGTTAATGGCCAGCCTAGATTACATAGTCAGTTGCAAGACCAGGTTGAATTATATAGTGAAACTCTGCCTCCTCCAAAAGATACCTTGAGGGCATCTCAAGAAATAGACAGACCCCATTCATCACAGGTACAAAGATATAAAAGGTTCATTCCTTTGAAAGACTTTGCTTTCAAAAAACAGGCCCAGAGTGTCTGGCTTATTCAGGACCACCTAGCGGAATAATTTCCTAAATTCAACCACCTAGGCACTCAGAGGCAGTCATGGTTCGAGGGTGCAGGAGTACTGTTCAAAGGCAGCAGACTTTAGCATCAATCACAATGTGATGGTTTTTCAGCTATGCAGAATATAAGAATTGTGGTGTTGTGGATTCTTCCTCCTAGGTTTCAGAGCAAGACCTGGCAAGTCCAGCAATGTGGTCTTGAGAGAGCTACACATGAAACTCTGAATGTGAAGATAAAGGAGCAGTAGACATCCCGAAAGTTATAGATGTCATGGATGGGGAACATCTGCTGAGCAAAATTTCAGGGAGCAACCAGAGCTAGCACTAGAGAAGCCATGGGGGCTGCAACAGTTTTTGCCGCAGGGGAAAGCCTGCCCCAGAACTTTGAAGCTAATTATCTCACCATAACCTGCCCTGAATGCTGGAAAAGTAGCTACAAGATTTAATGTTTAGCCTGCTAAGGTTCAGTCTTTCCTTTGATGGGATTTCTTTTTATTCCTTTATTCCTTCATTTTGGAATGAGAATATATATCTTGTGTCACTGTATGTGAAAGTAACTGTGTTTTTATTTTCGCAAAGGCTCACAGGTAAGAGTTTGCTTTGAAATTCTTTTTGGAGACTTTAGACTTGTGACTTTTCAGCAAAGCTAAAAGTATTAAGATTTTGGAGACTCTTAGAGATGGACTAAATGCATTTTGCGATAGGCAATGTGCATGAGTCTTTGAGGGGGTAGGGGTAGGATGTTGTGGTTTATACTTAAAATGTCCCCCCAAATCTCATGTGCTTAAAAGGTGATTGGATTGCAGCTCACCATCCTTCTCAGTAGATCGGCCCACTGATAGTTAACTTCCTATTAGAAACTCAGGCTAGATCACTGGAAGCCTCACCTGGGAGGGTGGGTTCTTTGCCCTGACTCCTAATTTCTTTCTCTCTCTGCTTTATCGCTGCCATAGGTAAACAACCTTCCTCTGTCACAGCAGTCCACGATCCCATGTTGCTGGGCAGCCAACCACCCCTGAACTGGATTTTCTGAAAACTGTGATCTCAAATAAAAGCTTACTCCTTTCATTTTCAGACATCTGAAAATTTTGTCCCAGAAATAGGGAAGCGACTAATACATATTATTTCACACAGCACAAGAAGTACAGTACAATAAGAGATTTGGGGAGAGAGGCCATATTCACATAACATATGTTGAAATTGTTGTATTTTATCATTTCTTATTATTTTTAATCTCTCACTGTGCCCAATTTATAAATTAAACTTTTTCATAGAAATATATTCATAAGCAAGAACAAGTTTATAGAGGGTTTAGTATTATTTTTAGTTTCAGGCATTTATTGATAGTCTTAGAAAGTATTACTCATGAATAAGCGGTGACTACTTCAGCATAAATCCAGGGCTATGGCATATGTATTATGTGTTTAAAAATATCTTGATGTACTTAATGCAAATTTTTAAAGTAATATAGTCAAATCATTGTATGTAGCTCATTCCTGGTACATATTTAAATTAAGTAGTAATAAAGAAAGCCTGCAAAAGAAATGGAAGGTAATTTTAACAATTCATAAATGAAGAAAAACTACTGATGAGCTAAAATTCAATGAGATTCCCTTTCAAGATCATCCTTTGTCCCTTGCCTGTCACAGACTCTATTTGTGGATATGTCTCAGGACCAGAGCATTGGCATGGAGAGCTGGCATGAGTCTGATTTTCAGCCCTATCTTGCTCAGCTGACTCTATTCTTCATAGTCTCCAGAATATTTTTTTCTTTTTATGAGTAAAAAAAAAATAACTTGAAAGTACAAAAGTAGCATTTTTGCTGAAGGAATGAAATGTTTGCATGAACTAAAAGAAAATTTCAACCTAGAAACTGTTTCGACAGCTCAAAAGTCTGGGTATATATAGGTATGCATACAGGCAGATTTTAGAAACTCAGGACTGAGACTATGAGAAAGCATGATTTTTAATGTTAGCCTTGGTTCCTGAAGTAATTTTTTTTTTGTTTTGGTTTTTTGAGACAGGGTTTCACTATGTAGTTGAGACTGACCTGGAACTCACTAAGTAGCCCAGGCTCGTCTCGAACTCACAGCAATCCTCCTGCCTCAGCCTCCCAAGTGCTGGGATTACAGGAGTGTGCCATCATGCTCTGCATTTAAGTCTTTTTTAATTGCATGAAAATTTTACATTTTTTTTATGATTTAAGAACATAGACTCATCTATAGGAACCAAACCTCACACCAGACCCATTACTTTAGTGTGTAACCTTGGACACTTTCCCTCTTTAAGCCTTAGTTTCTGCATCTGGAAATCATAGTCATAATAGTACATACTCCTCATAGTGTGACAACTAGGTTAGATTTACTTGTTCAGTACAAAGCCCATTGATTGATGCATACAAAATATGCACAGCTTCTTAGCTCCTTTACTATTTGTCTTAGTCCATTCTGACTAATCTCAGATTGGGTAATAAATAATAGAACACATTGTTCATGGATCTGGAGGCTAGGACATTCAAGATCGAATCACCAGTAGATCTGAGGCCAGGTAAGGACGCATTTCTCATGGCTGGCACGTCTTATGTGGAAAGAGCAGAAAAAGCAAACAAGCTCACTCTAGCCTCCTTTATAAAAGTACTAATTCCATTCACATAGGATTCTACCTTATGGCCTAATCATCTCCCAAGAATCCACTTGTTAATACCCATATGCTGGAGATGAGATGTTAATGTATGAGTTTTTTAGCCAACTTCATACAACATTCTTTTTCTCAGTACAGGTTAGTTTTATCGAATGCCTTCATATCAATGTCTTTACTCTGCAAAATGCTCTTCCATATACCTGCAGAAACTTGGCAATTGAGATCTATGATTTCTTCGAGCTCCCTGAGAGAGGGATAGATATGCACAAATATAAAGAAAATGGCATGGATAATGATTATTGGAGCAGTGATATAATATTCTTATTTTTAGAAGTCCTGAAATAAGTTCTGCGTGTTCTGTTTATGAGTCCAATGCAAAATGACAATGCTGGGAACTTGGTTCCCATTTCAAGGTGGAAACAGCAGGCAATTAAATCAAGTGGAGTCCCCTTCTGAGCACAGGACCCTGTATTATTGCATAGATCACACATCCAATGACCAGTCCTGACGAATGGAAGAAAATTATTATCTCCTGCAAGAAAATTAGAGAAATGCTACTGACCATATAGGAATTCAGTTAGACTTTGAAAGATGAAAGGAATTTTTTGAAAGAATGGGCAGAGTTACCCAGATAAGTAAAAAAAAAAAAAATGCTCACGCTCCCATAGATTTAAGAAAGAAAAAAAACATCTAAATGAGATTTGTTAAGGCAAAGTCATTTAACAGTCAGGAACAAGAGACAGAAAAATAGTAGCAGTAAATTTGAATTATCTATTAACGGGAAGCAATCCAAAGGACTGTGAGAACAACACAAAGATCAAAGCAATTTAGGAAAGTATTTGTGGTGGTAGGAAGACACATGAATTAATTTTTATGAAGGAATCAGGCAGGAGAGCTACAGAAATGAAAATACGTTCCTTAAGCAGGAAGTGTCAATGATCTTTTGCTATTTCTCTTCCATCTATGTATTCTTCCCACCCGTACACGTAAAGCTATAATCTGTTTATGCTTTAAAGGACACCTTCAATTATACAGTGGAGGTTAAAGAACGATCTAATGGAATTTTAACCTCACTGGTATTTTTCTCTATGTGAATGGCTTTTCAGAACATCTCCATTCTGGTTAAGGAAGGAGAACTTGAAGGCACATAATTGTGCATTTAAAAACTATCACCTTTTCTTGGCCTTTCAAATAGAATTATATTCCAGAAAAACCATGTCATTTTGTATTCCAAGCAATGCTGTGAAGACAGCACAGATGAAACACTTGCCCTATTCATCCCTGAATAGAAGCGCAAGTCTATGCACGTTCCATGTGTCTGTCTCTCATCCTGACAAACTGTCTTCAACACTGGGAAATTAAAATCTTCTTCCTTCCTCTTCTGTTTTTCTTATAATAACTCAGCCTTGAGTCAGAGTTAGATGTTCAGCCTCCCAAAAGTGTTACTGTCATGTAGAGGGAGTTCTTTTTGTTCCCTAATTTATCACATCTTAAAGAAAGCTAAAAAATTTAGGATGACAAGGAAAGAATCAACTGTTCTCTCAGAACAGAGCAGGCACACAGGGAACTGATTTCATTACCTGAAGGATAAATAAGTAGCATTTTATCCATGTTGCAGATTCTGGTGAAATAGGAGAAAAGGATGAATATATTTCAATGTCAACAGAAAGCAGAAAAGAAATCCACCATGTTAAGGAACAACTATTCTTAAAATTTGGAACTTTCTTGTTCTCCAGTCAATGTTTACTACCTCTGATAAACTAAGTATCTGAGTTATCTCTTTCCAAGCCTCAGATCCCTTACTTAAGAATAGATTTCTGAGCAAGAAGAGATGCTTGCTGTGATCCCTGCTGCATGACGGCATCAACCTTCGTGCTCTCTGGCCCAGGGAATCAATGTCTCAGATTTCTACACAGGGATAAAATGGGAGAATCCACACTCCTGCCCAAATGTGTGCCCACAAAACACCCATACTTGTGAGTGTGACACTTACATCTCTAAATATCTATATTCCTCAAATGAGAGTAGTTAGCAGTATAATTTTCCCCAGGATATTGCACAGATTACAGCTAATGATTAGCATCCCTCTAAGCATTTATAACAAGCAGCTATCAGGTCAAGTTCAGGAAGAGGGGAGTGCAGACTATTGAGAAGCATTATAGGATGCATGCATTTGCATGGCTGCAGGAAAGGGGCTAGCCAGCTCTGTCCAAACCTCCTGGGTGCTTTTGCTTAATAAGTATAATCAGATTTTAATATCTTTACCTCATTTTAGATGCTTTAAAAATATGACCATTCAGTTCTTACACTACTTGTATGCACAGATAAACACACACACATCAAAATAATGTATCAAATATTTGCACTAAACGGTTTGCTATCTGGAATGATAATGTCTTTATTAACTAAGTAGGATGGCCTCTGGGAAATCTCTGCTATTTATAGCTCAGATTGAGGGAAAGAACTTATATTAAAAATCTCATATTATTCCAGATAGCAGGCTGAATATCATAGCAGAGACTTTCTGATAGTTCCAGAAGCAAAGCCCTCTTTGAGGACCATGGCCCTATAGGAGTAGGTTGTGAGAGTGAAAGCAGGTATGAAAGAGCTGTAGACCTGCAGCTTCCTGCCAAATGAGTATATGAGAAGAAGTAGTTTTATTAGAGCACCTCATTTCTCGCTATTTTTTCTTTCATTTTGTGCCTTTATACTTCTTATCTGCTATCCACCCCCTCCCCAATGTAGGACTTTCTTGTTATTCACTGATTTGTAGCAGAAAGAATAAATTAGCTCAACCCAAATAGTCACTGGCTGGCTGGGTGTGCTGGTGCACACCTATAATCCTGGAACTGGAGAGGCTGAGGCAGGAGGATCGCTGTGAGTTTGAGATCAGCCTGGACTACACAGTGAGTCTCAACTACATGGTGAGACCCTGTCTCAAACCACCCCCTCCCATAAGGTAAAACAGTCACTGGTGTTTGAATAAACTTAGAAAAAAGTGGGCTGGGGATTTAGCTCAGCGGTTCAGTGGCCTGCCTTGCAAGCCCAAGGACCCGAGTTCAATCCCCAGTACCAAAAAAAAATAAAAAAATAAACTTAATTCCTACTCCACGAACAATTTAATAGGCAATCATACTTTTACTAGAGCCTTTATGTAAATTCAAATTAAATCCATTGAGCTTTTTTGTTTGTGTGTGTTTTATTGACCATTTATAAATATATAGACATCTCTTTTTATTCATTTCAAGGTTTTACTCAATTGGAGAGCACAGATTGCCAAGCATAGTTCTGTCCTTTTTAACTCTTGCAGTCTCACTGTAGAAGGTCATAATTCAAGGTGTGTCCATCTTCTTGCAATTTGATTCTGATTGAGTGGCAGGCTTAGGCCAATCTCAGTGTGTCTCACAAACCTCTGTGAGCACAAAAGCAGCGTGAGATAGCCCTGTCCTTCGCTCACTGGCATGCCATAGTTAGTAGATGCTTCTGGGTTTCTTGCTCATAAGCAGCACTTTATGATCCCACCAAACTCGGGAGCTGCTTTGCCTCACTTATTTTTGCTGCAGACAGAGAGCTCAGACACATGCAGATACATCCACGGTCAAGTCTAAAAGGAAAGGCTAAACTCTCTGAGTCAATAGGTGTGTTTTACAGTCATCATCATGGCTCTGCTACATAAAAGAAAAAAGAGGTTAAATAATTAATAATTTTAAACATGCAGAATTTTTACGACATGAAAAAAAGCTCCCTTAGTCCACTTAGGTCCACTGCTCACTAAGATTGTGACAAAGACCTAATTGCAAAGCCTCCCCGAATCACAGTTTTCTCATATATAAAATAGTGTGTGAAGATTTATTCAGCAATGTTATACAAGTCCATGAAATAACATATAGACTTCCTGGTAAATGTCAAAGCATCAGGATATCAATGAAGCAGTAGACTATTAGGCTACATTACACTGTCTTTCAAATTTAAGTGCAGTTTCTGACATTATCTGAACAACTTCAAAATAATACTATAAGAAAAGGTGTATACTACTACAAAAATAAATACATGGCAGTTTTTTATAAATACCATTTCTTTCCCTTGTAGATGAATTCTTCTCCCTGTTGCTTAAATTATTTCAGTTATTCTTTCATTGACACACAAACAACCAGGGTTACGTTTTCTTCTTTTGTCTAACAAAGCTAAAAATATTCAAAATCAAGCCGTTATTTGACAATGGTGATCATCTCGTGATGTACACAAGTATCAAGACATCACATGTGCACCCTAAATACACGCAATTTTTATTTGGCAATTATACTTTAATAAAGCTGAAAAAATGAATTCAAAGGGGGAAAGTAATAAAGTAAAATAAATCCACTATCGAACATTTCCGTATGCATTTTTTGGTCAGTCAGGTATGTTTAAACAACAGACTTAGTTTTGATCTCTGCTATTGCCACAAAACTCATAACAGAAATAGAGCCCCCAGAGGAGATATTCAAATCTTTCCGTTTGTGTCATTCCTATTAGTGATCCGAAGTACATAAAATATGTATTAAAAGGTTTCCTGTACTCCTCTTGCCCCTTCATGGCTTTGCTCAAACCACATACAACAGCTGGCTGCCCTGAGGCCAAGCAGTTGCACTGCGAAAAGAAAGCATTTTTTGAGAAGGGCAAAACAAATAGTGGAGCTCAAGCTCTCTGCGATGCAGTATTCAGGAGGAGGCCAAACATGACCCTCCCTCTCTTCTTGACACTACAAGCACCGAACATAATAACCTAACAAGAACAACTTTCTTATTACCAGCAAATGCTACAGAAGATCCAAAGAAGTTACAATTCAAGGGTCAGGCTGGATACCAGAATGGCTGTGTCTGCTCTATAGTCTCTGTTCACTCAGCACTGGCCGCTTCCTTGTTCTTACTGATAAGATGCGAGGAAGGCAAACAGGACAGAGTCAGATGAGATTTTTTGAATCGGTTTATTTTCCTACTGTGGCTTGTTACTACCTAGTACAAAAAATGATAGAATCATCCTGCTGATGAGTAAGCCAAAAATACAGCCGAAACAAGAGCCCCAGAATATAGTTATTGGATACTTAACAAGAGCCCCAGAAAATAGTTATTGGATACTGATGTGTTGTTTTACACACACACACGCACACACACACACACACACACACACACACACACACACCACACAGAGGAGTAGAATCACTTCTCTCCATATTTTTCCATCTACTAACCCACTAACCCTTAATATATAAAGAAACAATGTAGAAAAGAGTATGAACCCACTACGAACTGTCTTTCTTGTCAAATCCTGACTTTTGGAGAGGTCTACCTGACAAGAAGCAAACCAGCACCTGGAATTGTGTGCTGAATCCAAACACAGCCATCCCAAAGTATACATTGGCAAAGATTTGTAGCATGGAAAGCATATTTCTTCTTTGGGAGGTATGTGATCTTGTTCCTTGTTTCTAGATACCTGAGCTGGAGAACATGTATATAATCAAGACTTGGAAAAGCTTATCAAGACTTTAACAGCCTTGTCGCTACACACAAGTTTAGCACAAAGAGTAATATGAAGACCACCTAAGATTAGATTTACCCAGAACTGGAGAACTAAAGACCGAAGAGACAAGGAAACTGGATATATGTCTGAAGCCTGGCATGGGGACAGCTCTCCGAGTTACACACAGGATGTCTGGGGAGGTCCCGAAGCAGAGCTGAACAGGAACTTCGAAAGTTGGCCTTGAATACCCACCGTGTGCAATGCACCTTCACACACAGTGCCTTGGATTCTTCCAGGAATTTTAAACAATGTATATATCTTCCTAGGCCTCATTTCCTACTGAGGGATGACTTGGCCTGTGGAACGAATTCAGTTTAGTAAACAGAATGACAATAAAGACAAAGATAGTAAGTGATTTAGGGTTAGACTTAATGCATATCAATTTCTCAAAACATTTATTACTTTTGCTTCTAGTCTTGAACTGGCTAGATTACAAGTGTAAGAAACAAAATGACCTTTATTGCTTCCAGTGATCTAAATATTTTATCTAGATTTGGGCAAATTTTTCAATGCCACTGCGTTAGGAAATATACTCTCATCTTAAATCACTTACCTGCCTGTCTCATCAGATTGACACATTTTCATATTATCTTATAAATGTATCATGTGTCCAGATGCATGCGCATGCTCACTTTTTTTGCTAAAGAGAATACAGCAAAAGTCAAATGAATCTATAATAGGCACAATAGTGTTTTCTTTATGAACACAAAAGGATTTCTAACATCTGTGATTATGGTTTATATCTAGATGTACCCTAAAGCCTCATGTGCTCACAGGTGAGACTTTAGAAGGTGGATGGGTCATGGGCGTATGGGCCTCTTCACTGGATTAGTCCACTGTTGAGCTTACAGATAAATGCAATTAAACAGATGAAGCCTGACTGGAGAAGCTAGGTCACTGGATGTACGGCCCGGAAGGAAATACCTCCCTCCTCCCTTAATCTTTCTCTCTGCTTCACTGCCATTCCATGCTACCTTGCCTTGGAGCCAGCTGACTATGGTCCTCTCCTCACTTAAATTATGGGTGTTGGGTATTATGTCACAACAAGGAGAATATAAATAAGATAACAACCACGATTCAGAGAACAAAAGTTTGTGCTATCCTTATTTGTCTTCTTGCTTGGTATATAGAAAATTTTTATCATGATATTAAGTATCCTTACTGTTGTAAAGTAGCAAATCTTTAAAAAGTGTTAAACTGCAAAATAACAATAATCCTAAAGTGCTATATTATTTTAGGTTTAGAATTGCAATAAAATACAATTTGTATCAGCTCCCTGCAAATTTTCTAAACCATCAAAAAATCATAAAATATGATTAACTATTTGAAAGAAATATTTTCAAAGATTATGGACAAAATTAAGTCAGGGTTTCCAAGATAAAACTGAAATGTTTTATGTATTTATACCGTAGAAGCCTAATGACCTCTTTTCTTCAGTACTGTATGTGTGGCTTCTGGAAGTTTATAACCCTTATCCTCCAGCTCCTCAAACAAAACCAAATATGCATGAAGGCCTACACATATGTATGCAAGCACGCACACATACATACCCACCTACACACACACACACACACACACACACACACATACGCACAATTTGCTTTGGTTTGCATTGGAGAAAGGAACAGGGCTAGAATGATTTTTCTGAGTTGATGTGGAAAGATTAAACATCTAAAATCTGCTTTTCTACTGCATTCATTTAAGAACCTTTATATTTTATGAAGTTACCAGTTTCGTTGATCGTCTTCAGAATAATAAAACAGTTGGTTTATTGAGCACTTTGGATAATGAAGCCATCATTAAATGTACCAGGGGAAAAAACAGATTATAGAATACTATTACAGTATATTTTTGAGAAAGACGAGATTTTTCAAAGCATAATTTTTATGGCAAATATAGTATCAAATGCAATTATAAAAATACTAATGTGTCAGAGTATTATGATATTAGAAATACAAAATTCACAAAAGTTGTCCTGTTTTCTTAAAAACAACTTGATCTAAGTAAGATAATTTCTGCGTCTTTCATGAAGGAAGCTTAGCATTTGCTTTGATAATTATTGCTCATGTTTTTAAATAGCTTTATCCAAGAGATCTTGTGACATGTAGTAAGGAGTTTAATTTTTACCAATTTCTTCCAGAAGAAAAATAATTGACCCTCATATTTTGAATACTCAAGAGACTGACACAAACTTCTCTTATAAAGGATATTTTGAGACCAGCACCTGCCTGTTCTCAGTTCAAAGGAGTTATGTTTTCTCGTCTATTGCTATGAGACAAGGGAGAAGAATGTCGTATAGCTAATCATCATTGAATCAGTCACATATAATATAAAACGATTTGACAGATGAAAAATTTAATGTAGTGTGTATCAGTCTAGTGATTTTAATTCTATAGGTACATGTAGGAGTATTTTTGTGGCTGGCCCTATTTATAGGGGAACATTTAAAGCTTTAGAGAGTGGCTTTAAAAGCAAAAGAATAAATAAAGTTTTATCCAAAGTTCTAAAAGATATCTGAATTTCATCTTTGCCCAGCGACTCCTCTAGAATGGAATCCCTAAGGGTTACAGATAAAAGAGAAATCCAAATGTCATTTAATGGTTGATTGTCCTAAACCCCAATTCCTATTGTTTGGTAAACTAAACTGGAACAAGCTGCTTAAACTAGACTTGAGTAGTTCTTTTAAGAATGAATCTAATCTATAGATTAATACAAGAAACAAAATCATCTAGCACTTTTATGCAAAGAGAAAGCAAAGATAAATATCTACTGGTTTCCTTGTCCAGTCAGCTCCATGAAGTAGGAAGGCAATGATACTCACTTACTTAGTAAATGAAACCAATCTTGTAGTGAATCTGGTTAATACCAGTCTCAGTTAGAATTCAAACTGCATAGACAGCCAGAAAGTTAACCTCATTCCTTAATGGGAAAACTTTGGCCTTTTCTCTTACTTCTTTATAGAATATTCCACAAAAAGGAATGGGGACATCAAGTCCCAACTAGAATCCTCTGCCATAGCTCACCTCAGAGGTCTTCTCCACAACATCTAAAGGGTCAGTCAGGAAACTCCAAACAAGAGGTACCAAACATCCAGAGATGATCACCAACAAAGGAATTCCAGAGCAATAATATAGAGTTGGAATCCACAGTTCTGTAAACAAAAGTTCTACTAAAGAAAAGTATTGTTGACATGTTTTCTATTACTATCTATTGGCTGTTCATTCTTTGAAAAGAAGATCTATTTTTACTGTTATCTGTGTTCCAGGCAATAAATGTTTGATGAATGAATGGAACAGTCAGAATAGATATACAATTAATTTTCTCTGTAAGAGTCATGGTGGGGAGAGACATATAAAGAAAATTACACAACCGAACACATTAAATATAACAATTACTCATTTTGATTTCTAAACTGAAACATAATGACATGAGATATTTGCATATTTTACTAATTACACATACATGGCTGTTATTCAACTCAATATCACAAAGTAATGTGAGAAAATGCAAAACAGGAGCATCCATCAAGCAGAACTCCAAGGGATTTTGAATATTATGAAGATTTTTTTTCAATGTTTCCAAACTGAAGTATGTATTTAAGTAATTAAAAGAATAATTTTAAGAGGGGACATTGACTTCCATATTTAACATACATGCTATAGATATTCATACTGTCATCTAACAAAATGTACTAGGCATTGACTAGACATCAAGAGATAGAGATAAGTAAAACATGACTCTTGGTCTCATTTAGACCCCATTCTAAATAGGCATAGAAATGTGGAAAACAACAGTAGACAAACCTTAGAGAATGTGTGAAGGGAGATATAAATTATGCACGTGCATTTTTACATAAAATCTGAAAGATGACTAGTATTTACTCATGTTAACTGTCTTCATTTACTTTTCATATTTCTGAGACAAAATACCAACATCCAAAGTAAAAGGAGAAAAGATTTATTTAGCTCACAGTTTCTAGAGGTTTCAATTCATAATTGGCTGGCTCCAAGGCAGTGTGGCATCACAGAGGAGAAATTGTTCATGGTGGGTAGAAAGCAGAAAAGCAACAAGGGATGGCCACAGCTCCTTCTGTCCCTTATCCAAGCTTCTTAGGGTAGATACACCTTTAATCGTAGTGTCCTTGATCCTAGAATTGCATCACGAATCAATTCCAGCATTATATACTCTAGATCCAGCCACCTCTGAAAAAACCCACCTATGACTATATGAGACTTTGGGGAAACATGTAGACACAAGCCAGAACATGGTCCATACTTTAAGTAGAAGGATAGATATGAAGCAAAAGTGATATGCTATACTGTGAATGTTGGTGTCCTGTCAAAATCCATACCCTAATATGCAACGTGATAGTGTGAAGAAGTTAAGGCCTCCGGGAAGTTACGAACTCATGAGGGCTCCACCTTCACACATAGGATAATTTCCCTTTAAAATAGGCTCATGGGAGTTCATTGTGCATTCACATGGTTGGAACACAGAGAAGGTGCTACCTTTGAGGGGACAGACCAACCCAACCTAAAGCCTGTTGGCATTTTGATTCTTGACTTGCCAGGGTCTGGAACTTTGAGCAATAATTTTTTGTTGTTTATAAACTATCTAGTCTAAGGTGTCTTGTTATAGCATCCATAAGACCTAGGACATTGCATATAGATTTGTGGTGAATAGTAAAAAGGAAAGCAAGTGACAACATGGAATAAGGGAAGCACAAAAGTGCACGCTTTTTTTTTTTTAACACTGTGTTCTATACTGGTAAAAGAAGACTTTGCAAATGTAAGAAAACAGATGAGAATCTAGGAAGAACAGAGTGATGGAAACTGAGTATTTAAGATAGGTGGGAGATAGGTTATGAATGCTTTTAGGTACCGTGTTGAGGTTTTGGATCCAGCACTTTGATGCTAATGCATTATTGACTTCTAATTCAAGATCAATGTTCTTTGCCAGTCCCTGTACAAATCTGGTCCCAACTCTTTGCTTTGTTCCATGGTCATGCTTAAATTTCTCCTTTATGACCATTCTCTCCTTTTCCTTACAGTTTTCCTCTCAGTTTAAAAAGCCTGAGTTGTCTTGCATAATAGAACACTTGAGTATTCCCACCAGCTGCCAAGCTCTCCCTTTCCTACCCTTCACTTCATGAAGACTGATTATTGTTCTATACAATTTCTTCATCTCCTCTCCTCATTCCTAATTCTACTGCAATCCAGATTCTGCTCACCTGTCAGATATTTGTAGGAACAAACATCACTAACCCTGCTATTGTCACTGATATTGTTGCTCTCACAGAAGTCTCATGTTTAAAGATGAGGCTTTCAGAAGACGATCGGATCATGGAGCACTACATTTCTCAGGGGTTTAACCTACCAATGAGTTCGTGGTTAGCCATGCTGTTCAGAGACGGGGCCTGGTTGGAGGTGGGTCACTGGGGGCCTGGCCTGGGTGTATTCTGGTCCCTTGCTCCTTCCTTCACTCTCTGATCCCTGGTTTCCATGGTTTGAACATCGTTCCTCTGCTATGTCCTTCTACCATGCTTTTTCTGTCTTGGAGCCAGGATATCATACACTCAAACTGTGAGCCAAAATAAACCTCTCCTCCTCCTCTAAGTTGTGGGTGTCAGGTATTTTGTGTGAGCAATGGGAAGAGTGGCTAATACAGAACCCAAGCTCTTTCTTACAACAGAGCCTTTGTAGTGGAGCACTCTCCCACTCTGCATGTGCTCATTTATTACCATCTTCAATAGAGACCTACTCAGAGAGCGAACCCCTAACCATCACAGCTGAAGTATGTCCTTTCCAGTTTTTATATCTATCACTTGTGTTTTCCTTCGTAAAATTCTTCAGAACTTGCACTTAACTTATGTATTTGATTTTGAACTTAGAGACTGAATTCCAAAAGATCTGAAAGTCTTTTTCTCACATCTTCTCTGTAAAGTCAGCAGAGAGCTTGGCACACAGTAAGCTCTCGATCTTACTGGTAGTAGTTGTTAAATGGCTGTGTGTGCAGACAATTTTCATGATCCTTCACACCAACATAAATTATCTCATCCTAGTACTGCTGTTATTATCCGAATAACTGCTTGCAATTATTGAGAAACACTGTGCTTTCATCCTTCGACATCATCTCTCCTGCTCCTGTCTGCCTGGACAATCATCTATGTTCTTTTTTCTTCTAAGCCCAGGTGACATTATGAGCCTCAGCTCAGGCAGTGTCTCTAAAGAATCTTGAAAACACAGGCAATGCTCTCTTCCATTTAGCTTTATTGCACAGTGTATGTCTCTCCATAGTAATACTTTCCCTGTCACACTAGAATGATCTCTTTGATCTCCTCACCTTCATAACCACCCACGCATCTCTACTGGGATTTCTTAAAAAGGCATATTTCTCCTTCCGCTTTGTAGCTCACTTCTAAATACAGTGTTTAGTACCTAACTCTTGTGTACAACTTAAATGACTCTTTTGAAACTTTATTCTTCAGGCCAAAGCAGATTTCAAGAATATTAAGCATCACATATGTGGTGGACTTGCAGTACTGGGAATCTCACCCTGAGCCTCACACAGCCTAGGTAAGTGCATCACCACTAAGCTACCTCCCAGCCTAATCTGTGGTTTTAAATAAAAATTTGAAATTCCATGGAGGATGGATTATAAGAGGAGGAGCCTAATGAAAGAAGGTGAGACACTAAGAATGCACCACAAGAGATGCTGAATGAGATTCACACCGAGGTGACCTTAAGGAACAAAAACATCAATAAGACAAGAGACCCACTTTGAAGGAGTAATGACAGAAAATGTGAACAAAAAAGAAGGAACCCACAATGCCAATATTTTCTGGTTTGCTTAACTGAGTGGGCAGGTATAAACATCTATAAAAATCACAATGGTATGTGACCAGGCTGTCAATGTGTTGCAATTTAATACTATTCATAATCTAAATTTTATCAAAGCCTCCTATTAGTCAAAGAATATTCTAGTGTGTCCAGTCACATTTCTGTAGTATTAGCTAATGTTCATTTTCCTTATGTGTGCTTTCTGGAGTAGTTACAATACTGTAAAACTGAAATTTAACCACCTCTCAGATTTTAAGTGCATTAGTCTTTCTTTTTCATTCTATGTAATTTAGAACACAACCCATATAAGGGGAGGTAATTTTTATGTTTTGCTTTCCTAAAGGATAATTTATTCTACTCTTTAAATTGATTTTTTGTATTTATTTCAATTGTGAATATCAACTTTCAAATTTCATTAACTCTTATCTTGACATCCATATAATTTTATATAACATTCCATTGCTTTCAATTCTATCATTTAAGTGAACTTCATTATAGTAACTGAATATAAGATTCTAGGAAAGTTCAGATAAAAAGTAAATATAAAATTCAAAGCATTATACTAACTCAATGTGATTTTTTTTTCCCTGTGTGGAATTTTGTATACACCAAATGAAAAAATCTAACAAAAGTTTTTATTTAAAGTAGGAAAAATATCTCAAAAACTCATTAAATAATTTAAATACCAGATCATCTTAGGCCTATTCTATTTACCAATAGAGGCTGATTTTGAAGGAGTATTTCATGAAGATGAAATGTAAGGGTGTAATTCATAAAAACTTCCACAGTGTGCTGATGTTTAGAAATAGTGTAATGGGTAAGAGCATGGCGTCTGAAATCAGAAAGCATTGCTCCAGTATTTCCTTTCTGGAAAGCTTAGCTTCACTGAGTTTCATTTGCTCTAGTTGTAAAATGAGAATAATTGAATTATTCAAGACTTGATGAGATGCAAGTTTAACAAATGCAATTCAAATTAGTTCAGATGTAAAAAGAAACTTATTACCACAGCTTAGTGAAAGTGCCCCAAACAGTGCCAACTTCACTCAAGCACAATCCATGTGTTCAGACAATGACATACTCTCTCCATCACTCTTGTAAGTTTCCTCCCAGGCTGATTTCAAACCCATACAGGGTTATATTCATGATTGACAAAATTTCTCTTTCTCCTTCTCTCTCTCAACTGAGGATCTAAACAAGCCTGAGTCAGGCAAAAATCATTATAACTTACCTATAAAATTCTCAGAGAGGAATGACTGGTCAGGTTTGGTTTATGTGACCACTCCTGATTTAATAACATCTTAACTACAAACTCTGATTGTTCAAGTCGTGGTCCACGTTCAAGTCATGGTCCAGCATTTGGTTCAGAAAAGCAAGATAAATGCATGAGACCACAAGATTCCAGAGAATAATGGAAGAACCACAGAACTGTAAGTTCTTTAAAGGGAGGATAACAAACAGATTACAAAAAGGACTCTTATTTTTTTTTTCTCATTGAGTTTATTGGTACATTTTAGGTATACAGTACAGTTACATTCATCATTGGGATCTTGTACCTTTACATGACAGGTCTTGGTTATCATCTTTTCCCCTTACCCCTGTCCTCCCTTCACCCCTCCTCCCGTATTTACAAATACTTTATTTCCATTTTCTCATATTTTTTTTCTTTTCCCTTATTTCTTTCCCCCTACCCTTTCCACTTCCCCTAAACCTTTAGCCTTTTTCTTCCTATTTCACCTTGTCAATTATACCATTAGGATCTTATAAAAAGTACTCAATACTACACATTTCAAGTTGTTTGAAAGGATAAGTTAGGGGATCTACAAAAGCAAATAATAAAACTCAATCAATCATATTTCTACTATTAATTGCTGAAGTGAAATATTAATGTAATCATGAGCCAAAAAAGGAGGGGTTTCTGTCTTCCTGACCACTTCTTGGATTTTTATTGTGCAGGTTAAAGAAATACTACATGGTGTCTCTTACATGAGAAACCCAAAGTATAAATAAATCAAAGAGTAAAATAAAAGATAGATAATAGGAAACAGGAAGGCAGACTTTTTGCACAATGAAAAGGAACCAAGAGATAAGGGAGGGAGAAGAGGAGAAAGATAATTAAGACGCGTTACACACATTTGTCAACTCCTCATGATGAGTGCAATCATTATATACTGCAAACATGCACGATTAAAAAGAAATGCAAGCCTGGATGATGCAGAAGAGAAACAGGGCTCACACACTGAGTGAGCACCTTTGAGTCCTTTGTTCTAGGCAGTTCTAGCTGCTGGGATGCAGGGGTGAAAATATAAACACATGAGGTCTTCACTTGTGTACTTATGAAAAAATAATTATACAATTAAGGTGATTAATGATTTCTAAGAAAGTAACACTTTCAGAATAATAACATTAAAACTTAACTTGGAATGAATTACTTTAAATTGGCAATAATACAGAGAGCCAGTACCTCTTAGCTAGAAAGAAGGGACGAGAAGGAGAACAGTAGAGCTAAGGAGAGAAAGAAGTGAGAGATCTGTTTGGGGGTCATAAAAAAAGATTTCAAACTGATTCCATCAAATCTAATAGTGGTAAAAGCCATATGCTTTCTATTTGAACAGAGACATGATGAAATGTGATCTGTTTGGTGCTATTAAAAGAATTGTGCTGGTTTTTAAAAACTTTTAAAATGTGAAAATTAAACATTAATTGGAGAAAGAGAAGAAATAAGGTGTTAATTAAGAGACATTTGCTTTCCATATGATGATGATGATGGTGACATGGAAAATCAAGACTGTAGTAGTCATGAGAAGAAAAATGAGCCAATACCAGACATATCTAGATGACAGAATTGACCAAACTCAATGATGAACTAGATGCAGAAAAGAAAATAAGGAGGTCAAGGGTACCTTATAGATTTTAGTCTTGAGGAACTGATGGATAGAAAGACAGAAAGAAAATATTTTGCAGTTAAAGACATACAAGAATATCCCTTGGCCAAGTGAACACCGAGCTGCCTATTAGACATGAAAATAACAATGTCAATTGGACAGGTGGCCATATGACTCTGAAAAGGTTAAGATAATGGGAGAGGCTTACACATAAAAATATTATTAAAAGCTCAATATTGTATCAGATATTCAATGGGAAAACTCCTGGTACTGAAGATTAAACTACCTTCAACTAACTCTGAGACTCAAGTATTTAGGAATTCAGCACAAAAGAATGAGACAATAAGACAATACTAAGAAGGATGCAGTGACTAGTGACATAAGGAAAAGCAAATCATGAAACTGTGGTGTGGTGGATAAGAGACCTTAAATCGCTAATGATGTCAAATATGTAGTGATCAAGACAGAGAAGTGACCACTGAACTAATCAACACAAAGGATGCCTTTTGCATACTGATTACTTTTGATGAGCTGGACAATAAGAATTTCAGGGATACCATGGAAATAGGAGTCCAGTGGGCTGCAGAGAAAAAGTGATAGGGCAGTAACCCTATAGGAAGAACTGGTTCAGTGCTATGAATTACTAGAATAAGCTGATGACAGTAACTTAGAAGAGAATGGAAAATGATTTGCACACAACAGAACATTATTTGTGCGTAAATATCTTAAGATGTGAAGGAGGTTGAGATCCAGGATACCAAAGAGGCATTGCCTTTGATGGAAACCACAGACCTTCAACCACTATCACAGAGGGAAAACAAAGTGTGAGGATAGAGGAAAAAGTATTAAGAAGATTTGATATTCTCAGTTGCATGACTGACAAAGTTATTAGGTGCAATTATGAACCATTTGGTATTTAAGCCATCAGAGATATTCAAGAGGAGAAAAGGCATAAAATTTTTCCAAAATGTGAGCAGACAACTTATAGGGCTAAGGTGGCAGGATTGCAAGGCCATGTAGATTGTCATCTGAGATTCATGAGCCTGGTTTGGGACAGATGAGGCAGCCAGTTGATGTGTTGCTCTCCAGCCACTTGTACTATACCAATAGTTGGGTTTAAGCAAGCCATGACTTTGCTAGTTAAAAGCAACACTGAGAAAGGGTAGGTAACATGTTGAGGGTTAACTGTGAGGGACTAATTATATTGAGGGACCATGCAAATTGTGATAAGAAAAAAATGTAGAAATGTTGAGGATTATGGATAATTTACAACCAATAAGGCCACTGAACTCTGAAACTCCTGGCGCAAAAGGAAATAACAAGTTCTGAAAATTTAATGGGAAAAAAGATTGCAATTGGTGTGGGCTAAGTTAGGAGAATTTGAGAAAACTTGGAGAGGGGAAGCAAGATTTGGATGATAGTTTTGTATGTGAAACATAAGAAAAATAGTAATAAGTATTTTGGTGACATTTTGCTTGTAACGTATCTTCCTTGGAAATTTTTCATGCAACTCAGGAAAGATTTGTAACTGCTGTTTGCAAGTATACTTTGGTGTGGGATTGGCATTTCTTTGACTATGACCCACACTGAATAAGTCTGCCTGAACTGCATAAGGAATTGACTTTTTATAATTGTCACCTCCTCAGTATGTGACCTAACAGCCAAAATAGCTCTTAGATGAGGTTTAATAATAAAATTTCTGATTGATTGTTCCAAAAAATGTTCTACTAAAACTCGCATGGCCCATTCTTTTACACATTCCCGGCGAACTTGTTCACTCAGAAGCTGTTGAACTGAGTAATCACAATAGAGAGCAAATGGTCTATGAGACCTAAAATATCTGTCTAGCCTTTTACAAGAAAGCTCCTCTACCTCTGAGCTGGATCATAAATCAATGTTTCCCCCTTTATAAAACTCTCCAGTGGCTTCTCATTATAGTAAAAGCCTCACTCTTCATACTTGTTTTGCCCATACTTGATCGAGCTATGGTTCCATAGCCACAGAAGTCTACTTTCTTCTTAAATGCAACAAGGGTCTCTCTACCACAGTGCCTTTCCCCTGTCATTTCTTTTGCTCAGAACAGTCTTTCCCTAAATCTTTCTGAGGCCAACTTGTCTTTCCACTCAATCTGTAGCCTCAGCTGGGTGTGGTGGCACATTCATATACTCCTAGTACACTGGGAGGCTAAGGCAGGAGGATTGAAAGTTGTAGATTGGCCTGGGCAGCTTATTGAGACCCTGTCTAAATAAAACTTGAAGAAATGTAAAGAGCTGGGGATCTAGTTCAGTGTGAAGACCTCCAGTTCTATTCCTAGCACTACAAAAATCAGTCAATCAAACTTCAGTTCATATGCCTCCTCCCGGAGAACTGCTGTGTAGCCCTGGCACTAATCATTACTGCGTATGTATGTCCTTCTTTGTATGCTTATGGTCAGCTGCTCTTCATGAGAATGGAAGGTCCATCTTTTTATCATTGTTTGTGGCCCGCAATACCTAGATCCTGCCTCAGAGGAGTTGGTCAGCAAATATGGGTTGTGTGAATGGAATAAGAAGAGGAATAAGAAAATTATTAAACACTTTGGCATGGTCTTGTCAGCAAATATGGGTTGTGTGAATGGAATAAGAAGAGGAATAAGAAAATTATTAAACACTTTGGCATGGTCTTCTTCACTGCACTCCTTTTTTTTTTTATTCTATCAAGTTTATTGGTACATTTAAAGCAAACAATTCAGGTTACATGCATCACTGGGATCTTGCACCTTTACAGGATGTGTCTTGGCAATCGTTTTTTCTCCATCCCCCTGTCCTCCCTTCACCCCTTCACCCTTCCCTATTTACAAAGACTTTACTTCACTACACTCCTTTTTGGTCTGTCCTACAGCGAGCATACCATGTAGTCAAAGCCGTGAAGAAACATACTTTACTACAACACAACGAGCCACATTTATAAAGAAGCACGCAGGATTGATGGGAGAGGTACACTGCAGCTTATGTGAATGCTTGGTACGTGCTGTGGAAGGTATGTCATCGAGACCAGTCCCTGTGGCTGTGCTCTTCATGATTCGCCCAGATTTAGCTGGAACATATAGAACACTAACGTGGAGTGAATTGGATAAATTGTCCAGTCACTATGCTTCTTTAAAAATAGGATTTATTCCTAAAGAATAACAAAAGTTTTCATTTACCTTCAGCTTGAGCTTAAATTTCACAGCTCATAACATTCACTTAGTACATATTTTGCTATTGATGAAAGTGAACTTTTTGTATTTGCGTGAAATACAAGAAAGCAATAAGAAGGACTGGAGATGTAGCCCAGTGGTATGGTGTTAACCTAGCACGCGAAAGGCTATTGTGTGTAAGCCTCAGTACTGAAAAATAATAAAGCAACATCAGATTCATGACCAGAAGTCTGGGTTTGTTTTTGAAATTCTTATTTTCATGAGACCTATATATAATTTATTTAATGATCCATTCAGGTTCAAATTTTTCTAAGTTATCATTTTTCTCACCCATGAAAAGTTGTGCATATTTTGAGGGAAGATAAATTAGGAACATTTACATAGAAATGTTTATAAAGCACTTTGCTCTTTTAGAAATGATTACCATTTTAAAATGTATTTTGTAACTACTGGTATCAATTTATTATTGCCATTTAAATCTCTCCTGGATCTGTTCGACTCATAGAGGAGAGACTTAAAAAAAAAATTGTCATGGGCATTACTCTGAATCCCTTTGGGGTGATTTTCATTAAATTAATGACAGATTTCTGTGCCACCTTTCTTAGGTTACACAGAGATAATATGGCATGGGAGTAGCAACTGAGTTTTAGAGTCTAAGAGACCCATGTTCAAGTTTTGACAAGAGCAAAGAGCTATGACATGAGCCATAAATATGTGGGCAAGCTCTACATCTTAGTTTTCTCCTTTGTAAAACGGGAAGTGAGTGTAGAACTACTGCGTCAGATAATCATTAGTACGGAAAGAAAATAAAAAGTATGTGTCACCATGCCCGACTCATCATGAGAGCTCAGCAGGTATTAATGATTTTTAATTAAGCAATCCCCTTTAATTTCTGTTTAAAAAGAGAAAGAAAAAAGGCAGAATACTGCAGTGACTAAAAGCTGTGCCGCACATGGAAGGTGTGTAGTCTCGGAGTCAGACATGCGTCCCTTGCTGATTTCTGCATCTCTATTTTGGCTCCTCTCACTTTAGCTTCATTCTCTTCAATAAGCCTCGTCATCTGGGCACAATACATGGCCCATGCAAACAATGGCCAACATCCCTCACCTTGTCCACTAAAACATGCTACACCGTTTTGTACCAAGTTCTCATTTGAGAAATTCCGGTACACAGCTCTTTTTGGTACCTTCTATTGGTCTTAATTGTGGTGTATATGCAAGCCAACAATTTCACTGTGACTGCTCTAATTTACAGTCTACCCGATAATCCTTAGATTCTGGGGCCATAGTGAATTATCATCTTGTTGTTCAGCCAGTGAGTGATCTCTGAAAAAGTTCTTAACCTCTTTATTTCAGTCTCTTTATTTGAAAAATGGAACTAATGTCGATAAATCAAATTCATGCATACTAAGGTCTTCAAAGAATATATGGCTTGTAGTGAGCACTCATTATTGACCGGCTTAAGCTTGATCATTACAGTCATTAAAGTCATCACCAATAACCCTAGATCAATCAGCTCTTCCCAGCAAGGCAGAGTTGTTTGAGAAACTGGAAGCTTCCGCCATGCGAAGCTTCATTCAAAAGGTTAGAGTGGAAATTGTTCAGAGAAGATGTGATATACAGTTATGACTTTCAGTCTTACTTGAAAACTTAAAGAGGATAAGTTCATCTGGAAGAAACCTTTCCAAAGTGTACATTTCAACTATATTTATAAATTTGGAAATCGATTATTTCTAAGGCCTTCCCACTTCAAAGGTTTATGATTATTTTGTAACCATGAATTTCCATGTAATAAAAACAAAGAAAAAATAACTAAAAAAGTAATTTGCTATTTAACGTTCAACAAACAACTTTAAAGATCTAAGATAGGAGCTAGATTTTTATACTAATCTCAATTTATCAATATTTCCAGGTCTCGCAAAATTCTTGTGCCTATAAATTAAATAATATTGAACCCTAGTTCATGAATAAAGGATGTTAAACTATTTTTCCAAAGTTGTTTTAAAATTATTTTAAGAAGATATGGGATTAAAATAAAATCATATATTCTACTTTTCATCATTTTATTGATTGAGGTTTCATTTGTTCCTTAGAAGTCATAAAGCAAATAATTTTGTAACTTTCTCCTTTTAAAAAGTATAATCCTTGATGAAATTGGATACCCCAAAGATATCAAAATACCTAGGATACTCTCTAGACTACAAACTCCTAACAGAAATTATTTTATGTAAAATACAATACATTCAAATTAAGTAATAATAAGAAAAAATTAATTTTACACTAAGAATCAGACAGGTGTCAAGGGGAAATTATAATACTTAAGTACTGCAGAAGTTTCTTACTTTGCACTCAGTGGCTGCTGCCTCTCCCAGTGCAATTAATCATATAGATAACCATTTAAATGTCTGTGAGCACTTGTCTTAAGATAATAATTCCAACAATGTTTAGGTTCTTTTTTTCTTTAGAACTCAATTAGCATCAAGAGAACAGATGATTAAAAAGAGTTAATGAAAGATTGTTCTCACATGCCAAAACTCATGTATATAAAAGCAGTATTTATCAAGTAGATTCATGCTGCATTTTAAAAGCAACATTAGAAAATAGGAAAAATGCTAATTCTTGCTTATTCATTTCAGCCATTTAAAAATGACTAAGATAAAGAGAAGAAACTTTCACTTAGAAGATGAGTAAGTTCTGGAGACCTACTATAAAGTATAGTCGCTATAGTTAATAAAAACATACATGAAATTTGCCAAGACAATAGATCCTATGTATTTTCAACACAAAATTATAAAACAATACATCAGATGATAGATATGTTAAATAGCTTTATAGTGGTGATCATATCACAATATGTGTGTGTGTGTGTGTGTGTGTGTATATATATATATATATATATATAATGCAACATATTGTATGGTTTAAATATGTAAATATTTTAGCAATCATACCTCAATAACAGTACAAATATACAGTTTCTTTAGGAAGGACTGGTAACAATTATACATATATATGAGTATATTTTTTCACTAAAATTATTTTTAATTTATGAGGATGATGATAAATATCATAAATGTATGGATTATTTTAATGAGCTTTACTCTTCCTTAATGAAAAGGAGAGTACTGACCTTAAAAGTATAGTGACATTCATTATTACCATTTTTTGGTTCTTGGTTACTGATTTTTGTCTCTCTGAAACTGGAAGAAAAAAAGAGTAATTTCTCTTGAAATGTGTATGTGTATGTGTACTGTGATAGAGACGCTAATAGTTTTAAGGCCAGATAATATATGGAACATCACACTTGACAAACGCCCATTCCCAATGGAACCTACAGAATATTTTTCTGTTAAGAAAGCCAAATCAAATCAAAATAAAACAAGAAAGCCACATTTTTCTCTTATGCAGCCAGAACGCATCAAAGGAACATTTTCTTAGAACAACAAAAAATGGATCAATGGGCATATATTCTGCAGTGTATGAATCACAACATTGAATTTCCACAGTTTCCTGCTGTATCTCATTGTTCCACAAGGGATATTTATCATGCTTACAGTTACTAAACTCTTCAAATAAAGACATGTCCCAGACTCCTCCAAGAAATGCATGCAATAGCATAGGCAATTTGTGGAACACACCTATCCCGGGAAAAGAAATCATCTCACTGGTGCTTGCTGAAGAAGAGAGGCTTTCCGAGTCTCTCCATAGGCCGACGCTATGCTCCCAGTTTGTTTCATTCAATAGCCGATCAGTGCCTCAAAATGTCCTTTTTCGATTCTCATTCCACTCTCCTCTCTTCTTTCTATCATTTTCCTTTTCATTTTTCTAGCTTCCTTTCTTCCTACACTTATTTTCTCACTTTCATTTTGCAGAACACAACAGGATATGATTCAGAGATGATCCATATAAACTGGCAACAAAATAACATTATGATCATGTAAGCATTATGTCATGTAAAGGTCCAAGATCCCAGTGATAAATGTAATTGTACTGTATATTTTAAAAGTACCAATAAACTCAATGAGAAAACATTTAAACATTTTACATTTTATAATTCTGACTGGATTGTTCCTCTGAGAAGGGCCTAAAGCACAATCGATAGAAGTTGTATGGAGGTGCTTAGTCCCAATAGGAAAGTTTTTGCCCCAGTCACATTTATAACATAGTTTGGGGAATTTGTAACATAAGAGGCTTATCTCCTATTAGTAACTTTACTAGAGAAAACCTACACCTTACCTACTCTGTAAAATTTGGACAAAAATAGAAAAATATAACTTTACTATTTGAGGTACATTTAAAACACTATGTGAGCTAATTTGTGGAGGCAAAAGTCTGTATTAAGAAGTGTTCTCCAGGTCTGGGGGTTTGGCTTTGCAAGCTCAAAGTCCTGAGTTTGATCCCCATTACCAAAAAAAAAAGCAAGGGAATGATGTCCATGTTGGGATGTAAAAGCTCAGGAAAAAGAGGGGTCACACAAAAGAATCCAGTAGGAATGTAAGAAAAATACATTATGAATTTATAAATTTCACTTCTATTTTTATATGTTTGATAATATATGGAAATAATACGTAAAGTACAGATTGAGGCTTTTAAAGAATTCTAGATGAAAGTACCTCCTGCACCTTTACCTTTGGTCATGAAACAAGCCCTTTTGTGGTGTTCTCTTTTCAGTATTCTTGAATGGTAATTGGCAGTTTGGGTAAGATTGGCTATTGAGGTGTTTGCCCTATCATTAGTACTCAGGTTTGATGCAGGTCAGCCTTCTAAACCTGTAGATGGATTCCCAGAGGTGTCTGTCGTCACCGTGAGTTTCACGTTCTGACCATGAAACGGATGGTGTTTTTACATGTTTTAATCTAAATTCACATCATCCCCTGCAAAGCTAATTACCCATGCAACTGGTGCCTATAATTCCGTGAGATTTGTGGAGGAAACCACTTTGTGAACCATACTGGGAAGATGCTCACCAGGAGTGCAGTGGAAACCTCATGTATGACAAATAAAGCTCTGCTTTCCCTTTGAGGAAGAGCGGGGCTTAGATTTCCTTACTTTGACTTCTTGGGGACATATGTGTAAAACTTTGCAGTTTCAAATTTTTCTTTGTATAAAGCATACCTATTGATTTCAAAATCATTTTAACAGTCACCATGATGACTGAAGAAACCAGACAAAATATTTCATATAACTAATACCAAACAAGCAAAAACAAACAAACAAAATAATTAATGATGGGCAAGTTTTAAAACAGTTTAATACTGTCACTTTCTACCTATGAGCCCTTCTATAAATTTCTTAATCATTCCATAGCATACTTTTCTCATTTGAAAAACTTCCATTATCATAATCTACTCAACATACATTCTGATGTGCACCAAAGCTTAGAATGTTTCAGAATAAGTAAACTATATCTGACATTATTATTATTATAATCATTAATATAATGTTGGTGATGTAGCTACCTAACTAAAACAAGTCATAATGTTGGTGGCTAGAATGATTTGGATATAGACACACTGTAGAGACATTTTTCATTTAAATTCAAGATGTTCTCCTTATCCTGAAACTATTCATTGGTATTTTTATTAAGCAAAGCACTTTGGTTTCCATAGAATTTGCAAAGTCTTGGAGGAAAAGGCATGCAAGTTTGAATCTCTCTGTTCTACCATACCAAGGTAAAAGATAAGGAACCTATTAGGTGCCAGAGAACAAGCAATAACTGAGAAGAAATGCTTACGTGATGTACAAAGCAGCCAATTCAGGAAAAATAATGTTTTGCTTTTTTACAATGACCATAAGTTTTAGAACCAGATCAAAGTTCGAATATCAGTTTAACTACTCGAGTTGGGATTAGTTAAAGTAGTAGTTCTACTTACCTTACAAGTAAAGGTAGTAACTTCTACAGGCCTGGTTTCTTCTTGCAAAACACATCACATACATCTATTCTTTAAAGCACATAAGGCAAACCAAATGAGACATCAGTGAGAATAAGGTTCAACACATTCCATAGTATTTACTACTGGTTAGCTTTTACTTTTTTCCTATAGAAATGTAGAAGTTCATAACTAACATATTTCCAAAAGGTGAGGTGTAAATAAGCAATTGTGCCTGTGGGATATGCATATTTAGCAAAAGACTCCTTGATAATTAGGGAGGAAATTAAAATTCTATATTTAGTCACAGACATTAAAGAAAAATAAAGGTATTGCTGAGCAACTCTCAGAAAGTATCATCTTCTCCTTATTTCTACTCTAATTAAAAAGGACAACAGACACATTCTGTTAATTCACTCTAAGAATGAGAAGCCCCACTGCAAATTACTGAAGAGCCCAAAGTGGTTGCTAAATAAGTAAACACTACTAAAAAAAATAACAGTACTGAAATATAGGAGGCAGTGTGTTATTCTACAATTGTGCTGAATTTAAATTGTTTGGGATAATTCTTTATTCCATAAGATTGAGTCTTTGTGAACACAGTTAAGGTAATAACCAGAAGGCTCAGTATTACCATACTGACTGGAATCCTTACCTAAATAATGAAAAAAAAATCAATCAAACAATTTGGATGAATACCAAATTCATTATTTAAATATTCGTTTGAATTTTTCTTTTGAGTTTTCATGCTTTAAGTGGCAAACTTACTTTTTTTAGTTCAACAAACAATGAAGTTATCCATGATTTTATTAATGCTTACTGGTTTTGAACCATTAATAATCACAATGGCTGAGGCAACCATGTGATCTTTTGTGTCTGTTAAGTGGCTGCATTAGGTAATTCAGCTGTCCTCTGACTGTTTGGTTTATGTAAAGAGACTTCCACTACCCAGTAGACCAAGATTGTTCAGATAAGGCAGTTAGAAATAGAAGCCAAGTATACACGAAAAAGCAAATCATTATTCTAGGACTCAGAGCACTCTGATACATCTAACAAGGTTATAATAGAAATACCTTATCTAAGTCTGATCCACTAACATGAATTTATTTGATAAAAAATAACTTATTCTTGAAGAAAAAGCCTCAAATTCAATATATATCTTACAGTCCAAGTAAATAAGAAAAGATCTACAAATCTGTCTCCATAAATCCCCACAATTTCATGTCCCCTTTGGTTATCTTGAAGAAAAGGCATAGCAGAAAATGAGGTTTTGTGCTACTAATGGGCCATATAAAACGAAAGTTTGTTTTTGAAGAACTCCCAGAGATCACAGATGTCAAGAAGATAGGTATAACTGGAAAAAAATTGCATTTATAGACAATAAAGGGAAATCAGAGGCAAAAGATAATATATATTATAAAACTATTTTAAATGGATAATTGTTACCTTGTTCTTAGTATTACATGTAATGAGTTCCTATTTTAAGGCTAAGTTTTCAAAAAACAGAAAGTATGCTTTTGAGAGTACACAGTTGTCCCTCAATATCTAAAGTGAATTAGTTCTAAGACTCTTTCCTTGAATACTAACATCCATTAATGTGCAAATCCCTTAAATAAAATGGGAAAACATTTGTATACCTCCTCCCATATATTTTAATCATTTTTCGGATTACGTATTTAATACCATATAAATACTATGTCATACTTGCTGTATTGTAATGCTTAGGAAATAACAAGAAAAATCTTACAGAGGCAATTAGTTTTTTCCCATTATTTTTGATCCATAGTTTGTTGATTTCAAGATGTGGAGCCCATGAACATAAAGAGCTGCTGTACATGGTTCTGGGGCTGAAAGAAAAATGACACTATTCATTTCTGAATATCACATAGAATTATTTCCTAGTTCAGGGTAAAACAAGTAGTTGCAATGAGAGGACACACTCCTACTGAAACTACAGAGATCCTACAACCTTAGTCAGCAAAAGTGGGTTGACTTTATTTCACAGACAAGATTACCTGTCTTGCTGACAGTGGCTGGATTACATTTTGTAGGATAGGACTGCTCATTTTTTCTACTTTTATTTTTTTATTTTTTTTTTTTTAAATTGAGTTTATTGGTACATTTAGGGATACAGTACAGTTACATTCATTGTTGGGATCATGTACCTTTACATGGCAAGTCTTGATTCTCATTTTTTTCCCCTTACCTCTGCCCTCCCTTCTCCCCCTCCTCCCCTCCCCATCTACAAACACTTTATTTTCATCTTTTCATTCTCTCACATTTTTTTCTTTTCCCTTTTTGTTCTTCCCCTACGTATCACACCTTCCCTACACCTTTAGCTCCTTTCTTCAAATTTCTAAATGTCAGTAATCTTATTAGAATCTTATGCATTGTTGCAGAATATTCACACCAGGGAAACTATTTGGTATTTACACATGTGGGACTTATTTATTTCACTTAGGAGTATATCTTCAATATGTATCCATTTTCCTATGAATGAATCTATTCTCTCGCTCTTTATGGCTGAGTAATATTCCATTTTATAGAAAAACCACAACTTCTTTATCCAGTTTCCAACGGATGGGCAAATAGGTTGTTTCCAAGATTTAGCTATTACAAACTGTGCCGCTATAAACATGGGTGCACATACTTCTCTTATGCATTGTTGCAGAATATTCACACCAGGGAAACTATTCGGTATTTTTCTACTTTTAAGACTACTTACTTCCGTAGTGTAAGCATCAGATATTGTGCTTAATTTTAATTTTAAAAAGTCTTAGTCCTACTAACTTCTCTGTTGATCTTTCTTTCTTTCTTTCTTTCTTTCTTTCTTTCTTTCTTTCTTTCTTTCTTTCTTTCTTTTCTTTCTATACCGGGGACCAAACTCAGGACCTTGCTCTTGTGCAGCAGGCTTGGTGTCACTGAGCTAAATCCCCTGCCCTCCTTCCCTATCGATTTTTAAAATTGATGAACCTCTTTTCAAATTAGAACATAACTATATTTGATATTTGCCTTTGATTGTAATCTTAAATATCTTAAATGTAATTTTAAATTCTCTAGTTCTTACTAAGTATTGGGATAGAATATTTCCTCTTATCCATATATCTGCAAGTTCTAAATTTTACCTTAAGGTCATCCATGATCATCAGCATTATGGGTGCTCACCATGCTTGTTTAGACTAATTTAGAAAAACCCACAAATAAAGGTTCGGCAATCTGCCACTGTTCTATTGAGAGGCGTTACATACTAAGAGTAAGCTTGTGGACATTTATTGGTTTATTACTGTGATAGCATTTAACACATCACCTAGTTCATTACTTTAAGAGAATTAATGGAAACCATTTCTTCCAGCTCCAATATTAAGGAAGGTTTTCTACAAACAATAGATTTCTTGCAAATATTGTTGCTTCTCTTTGCTTTGGCTTCTGCATCAACGTAGAGACAAGATTTTGGCCTGTATGATGTATTATGTATTATCAGTTGTGCAATACCAATGTATACTTGATTAATTAATTTCATCATGACTTAGTTATTTTTTACATCAAAACAAGTTACTTGTGACATGAGGATTTAAAATTAACAGACAAGCAAGCAGAGTGATGCAGTGGAAGGGTGCTGGGCCCATAAAATTAGCAGACATTTTTTAATCTCATCATTCCTGCGAGTGCAGCTTAGCTACTGAGTGTTACTAAGCCAAGCTCTTACAAGGCTGCAATCGAATTTGGTCGGGTCTATGTTCTTACCTGAAGGCTTGGCCAAGGGAGGATCCATTTCCTACCCCACTCATCGTTGCTGGTGCATTCTGTGCTTCACACGGCGCTGGTCTGAGGTTTTCACTTTCCCAGGGTCAGTCACAGCACACATCCCTCCCCTTCTTGACCAGTGGGTCTTTCTGTAAGACTGCTTACAACGTGGCAGACTGATCAAGCAAATGAAAAAGCAATCAAGAGTAGTATGCAAATCAGGGCCTCTTAGCAACCTAATCTGGGAGTGAAATCACATCACTTTTGGGATATTGTATTCCACAGAAGCAAATCACTAGATGCAGCTATAGGCAAGTAGAGAAAATTTCACAAAAGCATGGATACCAACAGGTAGCATCGTTGCAGCCCACCATGAGGCTATCATTTTTAGTTTTTATACATATTCTTCTTACCAGAGTCCTCAATTATTTGTACACTGTGCACTACACACATGCTTACAACTTTACTCAAATGTGTATATAAATCATATGACATATGGTATGTGTTCAATAAATGTCTTTTGTATTAGACTGAATAATCTTTGTTTTAGACATTTGAATAACTATAATTTTAACTATAAACTTATATTAATTTATTCACTATAGAGTGCTGTTTTGAACACTACAATCCCCTTAATTTAAATAAATAAAGTAAAAAAAGAAAGAAAAAGGAGGGGAAAGAGAAGGAAGAGGAGCAGAAGGGAGGGGAAAAGAGAAGGAAAGAGAGAAAAAAGAAAAGACTGGCCATCAAGTGTGGACAGAGGAAGTTAGTAATGAATATATGATTTTAGTGATCATGCATCCAATCCTTTAAAAATCACTGATTCGGTGCCCAAAGTTTTTCAGCAACATTTCTAGCATGGCCTTTGACACTGAGTGATATAATGTGGCTTGGACAGTGACTGGAGCTCAGGTTCCAGGTAAAAATCCAAGATCCAAGTGTATGTTACACATAAAAATTGGTGACATTTTCAAATGAAATGGTTAATTGTGGGATTTTTTTTCATAAAATTAGTACACATTTCAAAATATATGCTTCATGAAAAAAGAAGTGTAGGAATGATTCCGGTGTCAAAATACATACGTACTGGTAGATACAGCAGGTTGCCCAACTAAAAGTGTCACATGCTCAAAATAGTATGCCATCCAGTTCCACGTGGTAGAGGGTTATATGGTTGGAATTATATTCTGTTACACAACTGATGTAAGTGATGTCGCACAGCTTATGCAACCACTATGGAAATCAATATGGAAATACCTCAAAGAGCTTGGGCTGGAGGTTCCATTTGACCCAGCCATCCCTCTGCTGGGTATCTTTCAAAAAGAACTAAAAGAATCATATCACAGAGAAGTATGAGCATCCATGTTTATAGCAGCACAGTTTGTAATAGCTAAATCTTGGAAACAGCCCATTTGCCCATCCATTGGAAACTGGATAAAGAAGATGTGGTTTTTCTATAAAATGGGATATTACTCAGCCATAAAGAATGAGAAAATGGATTCATTCATAGGAAAATGGATACATATTGAAGATATACTCCTAAGTGAAATAAATAAGTCACACATGTGTAAATACCGAATAGTTTCTCTGGTGTGAATTATCTGCAATAATACATAAGATCCCAATAAGATTACTGACATTTCGAAAAGGGAAGAAAGGAGCTAAAGGTATAGGGAAGGTGGGATGAGTAGGGGAAGGGTAATAAGGGAAAAGAAAAAAATGTGAGATAATGAAAAGATGGAAATAAAGTATTTGTAAATGGGGAGCGGAGGAGGGGGTGAAGGGAGGGCAGGGGTAAGGGGAAAAAATGAGAATCAAGACTTGTCATGTGTAGGTACAAGATCCCAACAATGAATGTAACTGTACTGTATCCCTAAAATGTACCAATAAACTCAGTTAAAGCTGAAAAAAAAAGGATATAAGACATTTTGTTTGGTAAATTCATAAATATAATAAACAACAAAATATAAGCAAACTTCATTAAATATAAAAATTGCATTTCTCTAACTTAAAGAAACATAAACTATAAGGAAGTGAAAGGAAAAATAAGGATTATGTGACTCAACTTCTTCACTTTGTTATGAAGTTATGATATAAGTAAGGCCAAAGGTCGTTCAGTTTGTCAGCAACAATAAAAGGACAAAATTTATATCTCATAACCCCTGTCCAAAGATAACTTCCTAAAACATTGCACTATACTATTCTGAGAGACTTTGCGTAAGCAGAATCTGTAGTGAGAGAGACAGACATTCTGCTTATTGCTTTTATTTTTAAATATTTAATAGTAAATGCTTAATAAGTTTTTAGGGATAAGGTTAACAAAAATAGTTCGGTATCCAGGAACATTTTGGAAAATGTAAGTTGGATAGGTTTAAATATATTTTTTTCAATAACAAATTTCTCTGAGACTTTAATAAGCTAGTATTCAATGTTTTTTATTCACTCTGCTAATTTATTAATGTGAATTATTTTTAAATATAAAGTTATCTTAGCTACCTAGGATGATCTCAATTTTGTCTTGGTAAATTTTTCCATATGTGCTGTACCTGATTCTCTATTTTGTTTGGGGATTTTTCAAGAATTTTTGCAGGTGTGAAATTGAGGTGTTTAAAAATATGTCTTTATGCATGTTTATAGCAGGTTTACACTTCCTTTATAAAATGAGTTGGAGTCTTCCTCTTTTCTAATTAATGAAAGTTTGTAAAAACAGCAAAAAAGGAACTCTACAATTTGAACATCTAATAGAATTCCCTCTGATTCTGCTAGTTTATTCAAAGAAAAAATTGAGCCACTAGCTTAATTTCTTTATTAGGTATAGGATAATTTGAGCTTTTTTTTTCCTGTCTGAATCATTTCTACATGTTCTAGTAATTTATGTATTTCAACAATGTGGTAGTTGGCAGTGTCCTTATTATCTTTTTAATTTGCATATATAATCTGGATCCCTTTTTATTCAGAATATTGTATATTTGTGTCTTCCTCATCTTAATCAAAACTGTCAGAGATGCATCTATCTTCTTGGATTTTTATTTTCATATATTTCAGTTCTGGATTCTGGCATCCCTCCTCTGAACTCTGCATCTCTAGAGTGCTTTCTTTTTGTTTAGTAAACCCCAGTCTTGCTGAATTGTGAGTTCTCATATTATGTATAACTTTTAGCTTCACTAACTTCCTGAGTTCTGATTTTCTTTGGTCTTAGATGAGATATTTGCTACTACTCTAGTATTGTGCACTTTATGTAATCCCAATTTTCCTTGTGTTAAAGAGAAAATTTCCTTATGTGACTAAATCGAGCAAAATCTGTAGTCTACTTCAGGCTGGTCCTTTGAGCCAACCCCATCTCAGTCAGAAAACTTATGCTCAGGATGGAGAGCAGCAAATCTAGGATACAGAAGCTACTTTCCCATGTCTTTCCTCCTGAATTCTCTGCACCTCAGGTCCTAACTCTGCCCCTAAACCTTCAGATTCTTTGATGCCATCACTTTCACCTGGATCCTGTGATCTGGAAAAGTGTCCCCAAAGGCCCACATATTTAAAACTTGGTCCCCAGCCCATGTTGCTATTGAACATTTAAGAATTGGTCCCCAGCACATGGTGGTTGACCATTTAGGAAGTGGAGCCTCCTTGGAAGCCTCCTGATCATCTGAGTACCTGCCCTTGAAGGGGATGTTGGGGCCATGGTTCTTCCAGTTCCTTTGCTTCCTAGCTTGCTGAAGGTAGCACCTTCTCCTAACCCTCACTCCAGCCATGTGCACTGCTTTGCTAAAGGAACAAGGCAAACTGGATATGGCCTGAAGTCCCCAAATCTGTGAGTCAAAATATACCTTTCCTCTCTTTAAACTAATTTTCACGAGTATTTGGTAATAGTAATACAAAGTTACTAATACACTGACCAATAGCATCTATCCATATAGCTACCAGAGTCCTAGGCATCTCTGATACTATTTATGTTTAGAGGAATCTGCTTCCTTGGTTTCTTCTGCTGTTCTCCCTCACCTGTTTGAATCTTCAGGGGTTGTGAGCCACTGAATTAGGCAGAAGACAATTCCAGAAGAAAACTGGAAAATGGAGAATCGCTGCATATGATGCGAGGAAAGAATTCTGACCAATATTAGAAGCCTGAAGTTGAGGCTTGGAGACTAAATACTCTTTAGCTCTGCTGTCAGTTGCTCCTTGGAAAATTTATCAGGATTCATATCTACACTTACTGCTATGTTGGATAATTTGAGTATTACCAAGTATCGCTTAAACAATCATTTGAATTTTTACAAAATATATTTAAATTGATTTTTCTTTCTGTATCATACATTCCATCTAATTTATGTCATGTGTCTCATGCACACCTTAGAAATATAAGATACTATGCCATTCAGTCCAGTGAGTGTACAAACTGTCTGTCCACAATTCCCTTATGACTTTCTAATACCTTCATTCTATCTTGACATGGCTTGATACCCACAAAACAACAAAAGTAAAGCCATCTGTTCCCTTGCCCTCGCTGTTATTTTGTCAAATGTTGATGGGAGACCTAGATACAAAAATCTCATTATTAAAGTGACTATAATTTATTCTGTAATTTTTACATTTTTCCCTTTTCATAAATTGGCAATGAAGCTCATCAGCAAAAGCCTAAGAAAAATCTAATCCTTTTACAGTGGCTAACAAAGGTCATGTCATTTTTAATTTCATGTGAAGGAACCAATGCTAAAAGAAATAAACAGGCATGCTCCCAGTAGGAAATTTATATCAAATGAACCCAAAATATCATCCTTGGTTTCTATCAATCATTTGCCTAATTATTCCCATTTTCAGTTCTCTTTGAATTTTTCTGAGACAAGGCCACAATGCCTGAGAATACAGAAGGTATCCTTTGTCCCTTGAATTAAGGGCCCTTCTGCTGCCTGAACTTTTTTCTCTCATTTGTAACATCTAACAATCTGAAAGTGAATGTGCTTAATAGGCTTTGTCTGTGAAGAGCTTCATTTCTTTCCTGTGAAGGAAGCTATAGCCTTGGAATCGTCTCTTCACGCACTCCACCTTTTGACAGCCCTGAGCCCTTATTTATGAAAGAAGTTTAATTAATGCCCTTGGATAAACTGTTAACCTTTGAAATGGTTTCCTGATGCATGGAAGCCCTTTCTCTTCTGCCAGGAATTGATTTTGGAAATGGCCCTGCCTCCTCATAACTTATGATTCGAGGGAGGGAGAGACCATGCAAAGTGGAGCATGGAGAAGAGGCAGTGAAGGGTGCTGATGAAAGATTTGCATTAGGACTTGGGAAATATAGATCATCAAAAATGCGAGGAGTCAACTTTAAAGAAAGATGATGATTTTACGAAGGTATCATGGACTCAAATCATGAAAGAGAAAAGAATACTGAAAACAGAAGGTCATTTTTAAATGAACTAAAGCTGTGCTCTAAATCTCTAGTAAGAAAATAAAGGAAGGATATAGATGGTGGATACACAGAGAAGAGAGGAAGAATACAATTTTTACTCTAGCGAATTTATTATATTTTCATGACATGGTTCCCAGAGACTTTTTCAAAGAAAAAGAAAGATTCCAGAGTTCTTCAGACAGAGCTTTAAGTCTTACTAATGTGGATATTTTTTGATGTAAAGTTGTATTCTGGGACAGATGATTATTAGTTAAATGTTAATTTTGAAAAAATGACTTTTTCAAGGCAAAACGTTTGAGGGCTGTATTACCAAAGTTATCTCAAGTTTGTATTTGCCTGTTCTGATATTATTTATTGGTAAAATTAAGTCACTATGGCCCCTAATCTGTTACTATGGTAGTGTAGTCAATAGTAACCCTGTGATCTTATCATTTTGATCATAACCCCTCAAAATAAGACCATATTAGTATTTGCACAAAAGTTATGGCAAACTTCATGTACAGTGGAGAAAATAAATACAATTATACTTTATGCTATTGACACTTTATTTTTTGTATTTTTGCTTATAATATCTACATATTTTCTGTACTAGAGATACAGATTAAATTAAATTAAGAAGGACCAAGTAATAAAGATCTTCATAAAATAACAATTTGGAGGCTACTGGACTATAAAATAATTCCATTTCCTCATTCAAATTCTGAGTGTTGAGCCGCCTGCTGTGTAATGAGAAATACCACAGCATTTCCCCATTATAGCCCTGGGATTTGCAAATTAATGTAATGTGAGTACGTAGGTGTGCCTGAAGCAATGCTGCCTACCTTCACATTTTTAACCAACACTGCCACAGTTGGCTTAAAACTTTATCCCTTATCTAGGCTTAATTTCATATTTTGAGAAGTTGAGGCAAGAGGATCACAAGCTTGAGCCCAGTCTGAACAAATTAGTCATTTAGTGGGACTCTCTCTCAAAATTAAAAACAACAAGGCCTCAAGATTTGATTCAATCCCCACTACTGCCAAAAACAAACAAACAAACAAACAAAAAACACCCTGTAGAGAGTGCTGAGATTTAGTGGAAATGACAACACTTTCAGCCAGATCAGTGCATGCAGATGCCTTACACTTCACCCATCAGGAAGCAGAGTAGAAACATTCTAGTGATCCGTTACTCCTCCAAAGAAAATCCACACACCAGGCTGCTAAGGGAATTAGGTTTAAAATTCATATTATTTTCTTTAAGGGTAGTTTTAGAAGAGATGTAGAAAATTATATGGTTTGAATAAAATAGTTTTTATGAATTTGCAAGTAAATTTTTCCTACTGTTCATCCTTGTTCATTAAGCCTACACAAGACTAAAGCAGCCATTAAGTAGGGGTTGAATGGCTCTCTGTTTAAAGTGTTTCCTCCAGTTCCAACCAATAATGTGTCTATTGTCTTGGAAAATGCTAATTGTTAAATTCACCATGATATTCATGTTCTGCCAGTCCAGTTAAACACTGCACAATGTACCCCAGGATGGTGGAAAATGGCCTGTTGTTTGATGCACTGTGATAGCAAATTTCCATCTATCTCAATTATGAAAAGTTATTTCAGTGCCATGCTTGTTTTTCTAGATGTCAATAGCTCAGACCAGAGAAGGGCAGTGCATGATTTCAAAGTAGCTTATTCTTTTCATTATTGAAGTTTCCCAAGTTAATAGATGCTGAGCAAGGAAATTACATTTCACATTCTTATAATGGATTCTCAGATCCTGAGGGCGGCTTGAAAAGCAGAAGTAGTGTCTCAGAGGCATGAAGCTCTGGCAGTCAGGCATGTGGTCCTGGTTCTGTTGCTTTACTCCTTGGCTTCCTTGAAGTCTTGTCTGAGAAGTAGCGATTTAGGCCAAACAAAAAGTTTCTGAATCTCTTCCGGCTTTTGTGAGTACGAAATACTGTTTCAAATGTTGTGGTTAATCTTCAAATTAGTGGGAAAAACTCACCCATGATCTCAAAATTGTCTTTCATCACACAGTTACCAAAGTCCTTTAATATGGCAAGAACTGTACCCATATCAAAAGCAGAGAGATTAGTTAATTAGTTAATTAAGACAGCATGTGTCCCAGAAATTTATAATGTTGCTTAATATAGGGAGACTGATTAAAGATAAAGTTACTAAAGCAAAGTTATTGTGTCATATTATTAAAATCATGGTGGTTTTAGATTTGAAATGTAATCAAAGAAAAACATGGTTGTGAAAATTGTATTAATGTTAAATTTGAAGGGTGTGATAATTGTGGTTATTTAAAATAGTTTTGCTCTTAGGAGACATACAGCAGTTATTGAAGTGAAGATAGCTATAATTTACCCTCAAATAATCAAACACTGTGTGTGTGTGTGAAAGAGGAAATGTAAGAAAATGTTTACAGCTGGTGAAAGTAGGACATAGGTACCATTTTACTACTTTTTACAATTTTTCTGAAGATTTTAATCTTTTAAAATTAAAATAGGAAAAAAGTGGGGTAGTAGTATGGATACAGTGCTGCAAGATAATTATATTTGAGATGGTTATAACAGCTTACATGATCTCATTTTATAAGTCTGAGGTCCCAGAGATGTAGGTATTTTGGTGACCAAAGCCCAAGAATTCAAGATGACCCTTGACCCACAGTACTTCAGGACGAGATAAGATGTAATTCAAACAGGGTTCTGTTCATTCACCTCTCCCGGCCCATAGCAGAGAAGAGAGATCATTCTTTGACACAAAATGTTTAACCACCAGGGTGTCACCACCCAAAATATTACAACAGAAATCAGAGGTCACATGTATCAGAGAGATACATTCATCACTACAGGTATTGAAATGTAAAAATATTTTAAAACAATAGAAATTTGTATTTGTTATATTTACAATAATAAAATGTATGATTTTTTTTCTTTCTATAGAGTTTATTGGTACATTGTAGGTATACAGTACAGTTACATCATTACTGGGCTCTTGTACCTTTATATGACAGGTCTTGGTTCTCATTTTTTCACCTTGTCCCTACCCTCCCTTCAACCCCTCCTCCCCTCCCAATTTACAGACACTTTAATTCCATTTTTACATTTTCTCATATTTTGAATAAAATAGTTTTTATGAATTTGCAAGTAAATTTTTCCTACTGTTCATCCTTGTTCATTAAGCCTACACAAGACTAAAGCAGCCATTAAGTAGGGGTTGAATGGCTCTCTGTTTAAAGTGTTTCCTCCAGTTCCAACCAATAATGTGTCTATTGTCTTGGAAAATGCTAATTGTTAAATTCACCATGATATTCATGTTCTGCCAGTCCAGTTAAACACTGCACAATGTACCCCAGGATGGTGGAAAATGGCCTGTTGTTTGATGCACTGTGATAGCAAATTTCCATCTATCTCAATTATGAAAAGTTATTTCAGTGCCATGCTTGTTTTTCTAGATGTCAATAGCTCAGACCAGAGAAGGGCAGTGCATGATTTCAAAGTAGCTTATTCTTTTCATTATTGAAGTTTCCCAAGTTAATAGATGCTGAGCAAGGAAATTACATTTCACATTCTTATAATGGATTCTCAGATCCTGAGGGCGGCTTGAAAAGCAGAAGTAGTGTCTCAGAGGCATGAAGCTCTGGCAGTCAGGCATGTGGTCCTGGTTCTGTTGCTTTACTCCTTGGCTTCCTTGAAGTCTTGTCTGAGAAGTAGCGATTTAGGCCAAACAAAAAGTTTCTGAATCTCTTCCGGCTTTTGTGAGTACGAAATACTGTTTCAAATGTTGTGGTTAATCTTCAAATTAGTGGGAAAAACTCACCCATGATCTCAAAATTGTCTTTCATCACACAGTTACCAAAGTCCTTTAATATGGCAAGAACTGTACCCATATCAAAAGCAGAGAGATTAGTTAATTAGTTAATTAAGACAGCATGTGTCCCAGAAATTTATAATGTTGCTTAATATAGGGAGACTGATTAAAGATAAAGTTACTAAAGCAAAGTTATTGTGTCATATTATTAAAATCATGGTGGTTTTAGATTTGAAATGTAATCAAAGAAAAACATGGTTGTGAAAATTGTATTAATGTTAAATTTGAAGGGTGTGATAATTGTGGTTATTTAAAATAGTTTTGCTCTTAGGAGACATACAGCAGTTATTGAAGTGAAGATAGCTATAATTTACCCTCAAATAATCAAAAACTGTGTGTGTGTGTGAAAGAGGAAATGTAAGAAAATGTTTACAGCTGGTGAAAGTAGGACATAGGTACCATTTTACTACTTTTTACAATTTTTCTGAAGATTTTAATCTTTTAAAATTAAAATAGGAAAAAAGTGGGGTAGTAGTATGGATACAGTGCTGCAAGATAATTATATTTGAGATGGTTATAACAGCTTACATGATCTCATTTTATAAGTCTGAGGTCCCAGAGATGTAGGTATTTTGGTGACCAAAGCCCAAGAATTCAAGATGACCCTTGACCCACAGTACTTCAGGACGAGATAAGATGTAATTCAAACAGGGTTCTGTTCATTCACCTCTCCCGGCCCATAGCAGAGAAGAGAGATCATTCTTTGACACAAAATGTTTAACCACCAGGGTGTCACCACCCAAAATATTACAACAGAAATCAGAGGTCACATGTATCAGAGAGATACATTCATCACTACAGGTATTGAAATGTAAAAATATTTTAAAACAATAGAAATTTGTATTTGTTATATTTACAATAATAAAATGTATGATTTTTTTTCTTTCTATAGAGTTTATTGGTACATTGTAGGTATACAGTACAGTTACATCATTACTGGGCTCTTGTACCTTTATATGACAGGTCTTGGTTCTCATTTTTTCACCTTGTCCCTACCCTCCCTTCAACCCCTCCTCCCCTCCCAATTTACAGACACTTTAATTCCATTTTTACATTTTCTCATATTTTTTTTCTTTTCCCTTATTCCCCTTCCTCTACCCTTCCCACTTTCCCTAAACCTTTAGCCCTTTTCTTCCTATTTCACATTGTTAATTATCCCATTAGGATCTTGAGTACTATTATAGTTTTTCACACCAGAGGAACTATTTGGTATTTACACATGTGTGACTTATTTATTTCACTTAAGAGTATCCCCTCAAAATGTATCCATTTTCCTATGAAAGACTCTAATTTCTCATTCATTATGGCTAGTAGTATTCCATTTTGTCGAAAAACCACATTTTCTTTATCCAATTTCCAACTGATGGGCAAATGGGCTTTTCCGCTTTAGCTATAGAGTATATCCTCAAAATGTATCCATTTTCCTATGAAAGACTCTAATTTCTCATTCATTATGGCTAGTAGTATTCCATTTTGTCGAAAAACCACATTTTCTTTATCCAATTTCCAACTGATGGGCAAATGGGCTTTTCCATGCTTTAGCTATTACAAACTGTGCTGCTGTAAACATAGGTGTGCGTATGTCACTGTGATGTGAATCTTTTAATTCTTTTGGAAAGATACCCAGCAGATCTATAGCTGGGTCAAGTGGAACCTCTAGTCCCAGCTCTTTGAGGTATCTCCATATTGATTTCCATAGTGGTTTCACCAGTCTGCACTCCCACACAATGGAGAAGGTTTTACTTGCTGCTCTTACTTCTTTGTCTGAGAAATGTCTGTTCATTTCAGATGCCCATTTTTGATTTGAGTCCTTATATTTGGGGAGGGGACTGATTGTTTTGATTTCTTTATATATTCTAGATAATAGTTCTTTGTCTGAGGAGCAGCTGGTAAAAAATTTTTTCCCACATTTTAGGCTGTCTCTTATTTCTGTTGATAGTTTCTTTTGCAGTGCAGAAGTTAAACTGTCATTATTTGCTGACGATATGATATTCTACATTGAAGACCCAAAAAACTCCACCAAAAGACTTTTAGACTTAGTTGACAGTTTTAGCAGAGTAGCAGGATACAAGGTCAACACCCCAAAATCAATAGCCTTCTTATACACAAATAACAGACTCACTAAAAGAGAAATTAGGGAAACAATTCCTTTCACAATAGCATCCAAAAAAATGAAGTATCTAGGAATCAACCTAACAAAAGAAGCAAAAGACCTCTACACTGAAAACTATAGTACTCTGAAAAAAGAGATCAAAGAGGATATAAGAAAATGGAAAGACATCCCCTGCCCCTGGGTAGGAAGAATCAACATAGTGAAAATGGCCATACTACCAAAACTGCTATACAGATTCAGTGCAATGCCAATTGAAATCCCAACACTATATTTCACAGAACTAGAAAGAAGAATCTAAAAATTCATTTGGAACCAGAAGAGACCTAGAATAGCAAAAGCCATCCTAGGCAACAGACACATGGCAGCGGGTATAACAGTTCCCAATTTGAAACTATACTACAAAGCCACTGTGATAAAAACAACATGGTATTGGCAAAAAAACAGACCTGAAGATCAGTGGAGCAGGCTGGAAGACACAAAAAACAACTCCAGATGTACTCAGCTACCTCATCTTTGACAAAGGAGCTGACCATCCCCACTGGAGAAAAGATAGCCTCTTTAATAAATGGTGTTGGAAAAACTGGATCTCAACCTGCCAAAGATTAAAACTAGACCCTTATCTCTCACCATGCACTAAATTAAAATCCAAGTGGATTAAAGATCTAAATATTAAAACAGAAACACTAAACTTGCTGGAAAATAAATTAGGCAGAACTCTTGAAGACATTGGCATAGGAAAAGACTTTATGAACAAATCCTCAATAGCACGGGAACTAGCAGTAAGAGTCACCAACTGGGATCTCATCTTATTAAAAAGCTTCTGCACTTCAAATGTGTGATTTTTAAATTGTCAGTAACAATCTAGAAATATAACGATATTCATCAGAGTTTATGGTATCTCTCATGGGCAAGAAACTATTGCATATCACTCACCTTTACAAAACATGTGTTATAACCGCTATGTGGCTAAATGTATGGTTTAATATTAGTCACTTACAAAGGCTCAGCTTCTCAGGACCTGGAACTGATACACCTGACATATGTAATAATACTTAAGGAAAGAGTTTGCTTGCATCTTTAGATTAGCTGCAACCTCCTGCAGAGGGTTAAATAACTTGCCAAGGTTCACGTAGCAAGCAGCAAAGTCAAGGGGTCAAAATTTACTTTTTTGCTATGCATTCTTTCTGTTTAACTCTTCTCTACATCGTCTAATAACCTTGTTCTTTTTTAATTTTAGACTTCTATTTTTTCCATCTACTTTTCCAAGTTTCATTTAGAATAAAGTATTCAAAGAAACCTAAGTGTGGTTGGGTGATTATTAATGCAATAGATTGAAACCTGGCTGATCTGATTACTTCTATAGCCTTAATTACAATATTCTGACTTGTCAGTCATCATGATCATAAATGATTATAAATGCTTTTTTCTATCATTGATTTTGAAGACTTTCAGAGCAATCAGATTTATGCCGCAACTTGGATTGTTAAAAAATCATATATTTTGATACATTGACATATATTGTATGCATCAAAGGAAAAAATCTAATTCATAAGATTTAAAGTAAAAAGGGTGATATTGAACAAATGTCTGTGTCCATATCCAAACTATTCTTCTCATAGAAACAATGTTACTCTTCTTGTGGTACGACAAGATTTCATTTTCAGTACAAGGGGTGATTGAAAAATAGTCCAATGTATAAATTATAAAAGACACATTGTCAATTACCACCCCCATTTTTTAACACACTTATATCACTGTTCTTGCCACTTTCTGAAGCAGTTCTGGAAGTCCTATTTCATATCTTTACCAGGTGTGACTAAAAATACAGTGAATGCCCCCACTGACTGCCATCAATGCAAAGGCAGGCTCATGAACTCATTGTGTCGTGTCTTCATCAGCCTTAGTCATCAAATCAGGCACCAGGCAATTTCAGGTTCTTACCCAAGGTCAAAAGGACCTGAAAGGTAAGTGTTTAGAATGGATTGCAGACACCGGGACTCCCAGGAAGGCACAACTAAAGAGTGAATGAAAGAGGACTTTTAACAGTTTTAAAAAGTAGCAAAAATAATGGAATAAGTGTGTTTAAAGTGAGGGGGCGTATCATTTGGAAAGGACTAATGCACCGTGTCTTTTACTATAATAATTTGTAATTTATATACACCATCTTTTTATTGCATCTAAGTATTTTAGTGGATATTCAAAAGAGCAATCATGAGTGTTTTCTTTTAAAGTTCATAAGAAAAATAAGGGGCAGTCACTTAGACACAGATATTTTTGGTAGAAAATTGAAAACACTAAAATATCTTTAGAAAAAAATCTTTTTTAAAAAGTTCTGTGTTATTAGAAAAAGAGGAGATGATATTGGAGGAGCGAGGTGAAACTTCCAGCTGAACATAATATCAGTCTTTATTCTGCAATTTTGGGTAAACCAGTGTTGCATTTTATTCTTTTGATGTTTGCTGCTTTTCAGTGTGAAGATTGAACCTTCAAAGCAGAACCTGACAGACCGTGTTCAGTTAATCTAGCCTTATGCAAAACTGTTTTCCAGTGAATAGTAGCTATAAACCCGTGAGCTCCCTTTTGCTCTCTGCGCTCATTCGCCTCAACCAAGCAGTACCTGAGATCTTACAAGAGCCATACAGAAGGGCATTTCACAAATTACTTCAATTTGGAGTTCTGAGTGTCACTTTAAGTTTCTAAAAACTTTTTATTATGTTTATTATGAAGATTAATGGAAAATTCGCATTTTCAGAGGAGGAATTAAAAATTAAATCTTTTAAAACTCTAAATTAAGTGGTAATCTGAAGAATTTCTTGTCAGAAGTACTATTATTTTATATGTGCCTTATAAGAGGAATAACTGTGCACCATTCCAAAGACCTTGAACAGATTAGTAATTATCATGTTAATTAGTTGTAATTTAACATATTTCTTTTGATATTCTCTTGTGACATATATAGGTCAGATCTCATGAAATAGGCTTTGGATATATTTAACAAATTATTCATCATATGTTTAATTTACTTTCTAATTATTTTAAGTATAAATGTGTTATTTCTTACTTGTGAGACAGGCTAGGACCTTAACAGAGAGTAGGAGGTGGTATAGACACATCCAGGAAATGGGATTCATCTTGCTGGTCTGCCTGTGTTAAACTGGTGTTAGGGTGCACTGGGTACTGTGGATACAGCCACGCAAAGTCAGGGTCCTGTCTCCACAGGTCTAATAGGTGGAATAAGACATCAAAGCAGAAAGTCACCAGGCAGGGATAAAGATACAATTAGAAGGTGGCATCATCATGATTTCAGGGAAATAAAGGAATTCTATCTTTTGGTAAAGGCCCCAGCAGGCAGCCTGAGGGTGGAGGGATTGTGTCTGGCCTTCGAAGCTGAAAAGTTGGTAAATGTCTAATGGGACCAAGGCCCCACCATCTTTCAGGGCAGAGTTCCAGCCCCAGGGGTGAAGCGGTAGGTTCTCACAGGAATACAAGGAAAATTATAGTCCTTGGGATGGAGTGTGACTTGGGCTCATACTAAATCTAAGTGAGCACTGGATGATAGATCATGGATTTGGGGAAGAAAACCAAACCCTTTTCTGTGCTGGAAGTCTTGGGATTCATTTTAAGTAAGGATTCTTGCAGTTATTTGGTTAGTTTAAGTCTTCAGATAAAAAAATCACTGGAACTGGGCAGCTGAGGGGAATCTGACAGATTTTAAGATTTAAAAGACCAGTGCATTTGTCTATTTTTGTCTCAGCTCTTAGAGACTAACACAAGTATAATACTCAGAGTAGGAATTGAGTAGGTATTTGTGAGCCATACAGTGGTTCTTTAACTGTATGTAAGTAAGTAGAACAAATTTGTGTCTAGAATGCTCATCTTGCCTTTGTAGTATATTTTTAGGATATATTCAGATTAAAGATCTAGCTTCTTCTCCTAGTTTTTAAAGAGCTCTTTAAAAATGTTTCTTTTTAAGCTGGAAGTAGTGGCACATGCCTATAATCTCAGAAAACATGAGGCAGAGGCAGGAGATTGCTTTGAGTTCAAGGCCAGCCTGGGCTACATAGTGAGCTCAAGGCCAGCCTGAACTATGTAGCAAGACCTTATTTCAAAACATAAAAACAAAAACAAAAAGAGATAAAGAATAAAAATATTAAAATGTTTCTTTTTAGTATTTTATTGCCTTCAAATTGTGTAACATCCATCATCTTTCAAAAAGAAGTAAACTCTAACCTCATTTCATACCTATGGACTGGTTATCAAGAAGGCAATTGCTGTAAGCTTTGCCATACCAAAGAAGTAACATTACTGAGACTATATTTTTCCCAATTTCAGTTATGACACTGCTCTTTTATCACAATGAACTATTTCTCCAGAATACAAATGATGCTTCTGCAAATTATTGCAGAAGTGTTCCTTGAGCATAATGGGGCAGACTTGTCTTGTCATTCATATCCCTTGAGTCCATGTGCCTTATGCACATGTTTTATGTTTCTCCTCTTGTTGACTACTTACTGCCATCAATGTAAGATCTGAGTAAGGGCTAGGGGTTTAGCTTAATGGTTCTGCTTCCTGCCTTGTAAGCGCAAGGATCTGAGTTCAATCCTTGGTACCAAAAAAAAAAAAAAAGAAAGAAAATACAATACATAAGATCTAAGTGTAAGTACTCTACAAGAAGGCATATTTCCATGAAACCAAAAACACAAATGAAAACTTTAAAGAATATTAAGAAATATCCAGACATCTAAATTTCAAGATGTATAGCATTCTGTGGTAAATTCTCCAGATAAATGTGTACAATTCTTATTCATCACCTGAAGTAATCTTTCAGGTAGAATCTACCTAAACACTAAGAAATTAGACAAGTGCTGCCTCTCCAGAATTAGTGATTTAATTAATGTTTTTATTAAAATTAAATTTATTAAAACTGAGCTTTCTTATTACCTCCTTTCTTACAATGCAGTCACATTTACATTTATATGAGCATAGTGTTCTCAATGCTATCTTCAGATCTATAGCATCAATTAATACAACCATTAAGCTTATTATTAATTTAATACCAGCAAATGGCTGATGAATAATTATCAAACATTATCAATTAGTATATATTTAGTGCCACAAAGTTATTCATTTTTATATCTTTTCTAATCTGTCATTTTCCTTTGTAAATGATATTATATTAACATAGTCAAATAGTCTGAGAAATCAAGTTAGCTTTATCTAAAATCATATTTGGTATGACAATATACACAGCAATTACCATTGTTTCGGCAACTTTATGAGAGAATGTAAAATTGTCATAATTGCCATTTGAGTTGACTTCCAGTGTGTATTTTTAAAAATGTGTTGAGAAATTATATTGCATTAGGGTTTTAAAAATTATTCTTATAAATATAAGAAGAGTTAGTTGAAAATCGCTGAATTCATACTCTCACGTACCAAACAATAGCCTTGTGGTGGTACTGGGGATTAAACCCAGGGGCTTTGAAATTTTTAATTTTTCTTCTGGAAGAACAGACTCTCACTAAGATGCTATGTTACCCAGGTGGGGCTCAAACTTGTGATCCTTTTGTCTCAACCTCTCAGAGTTCTGGGATTCCAGGCATGCACCACCATGTGCAACTAATATTTAATTTAATAGTTATCTCATATATAAAAATTATTTAAGAGATATGTGTGATTAATGCAACTATATATGTATGTAGACACTGAGTCACAGGTACATACTCTTGTTCATATATTTACCAAATATTTATTGAATGTCTACTGGACTCCAGGCATGTTTCAGAAATAGGAAATGGAAGATGAATGACACAAGCATGGCATCTGCCCTTGTAGATCTTTTTCAGTATTAGGAATGCTGCTGTTATGTCTGCCCCTTGGTAGGCATCACTAGTCAAAAAAGACATGCTCACCTCAAAGACATGAGTTGGATTGCCTCAACTTTTATCCTTTTTGAAGGTACTGTTAATGACTGAGAATTGGCATGGGAATTAAAAACAGTTTTCCATCACTGGCTGTACACATACATGTGTAAGTGTTAGGCTATTGTATTGGCTATTTCAACCTAGGTACCTAGCCACAGTTGATAGTAGGAATCAAAGTGAAGTTTGGCATATTCTACCAGAATAAAAATTATTAAACAAAGTTTGCATTTTTATTTGGAGATTGTTTGCTAACTTTTGGGTCTCTTTCAAGGGGTAAAGTCAAGGTCAAAACTCAAAAGTGAAGCAAGGCTGTATTTTTTTTTTTTTTTTTTTTTTTTTAGAAATCTGTTTTTTTTTTTTTTTTTTTTTTTTTGTATCAGAAATCAGACTCAGGACCTTGCTCTTCCAGCAAGGCTGCATTTATGAAGACAATTTCTATTTCTAAACCATATGTAGATGTGGCATTAAGAGTCAAAATCTTCTAAGGAGTCACACCCTCTCCACCAGCTTCAGCTTCACTCAAAGTCATTCCGGAGTACTCTCATAGAAGACTTGGCAAACTTGCACTTAAAAGGCCTCAGGGCCCTGTTGTCACATTATACTTGAGAAAGCTGAATTGGCTGATACAGCAGAGAACTCTGTACCAGGAAAAATAATGCATTGCTACCAGTGTAAGATATCAGATGTGTGAGTGCTGGAGCCAAAGATAATTTGTTCATTTTTTAAATTAATCTTGCCCAAGGGGTTTGCCTTCCAGGTTAATGGGACCTCTATGGAAACAGGCTGAAAGGATCAACAGGATAGTAACTAAATAAAGATTCTAAACTTCAGAATGAAGGACAGACTCTGGCAATGGTGTAGGATTTGCAGTTGATGAAGCCTGCAAGAGGATACTTCAAAGAACTTCCAAAACCTCTGCACAAAAACTTCAGCTTTAAAATGTCTGCAAAGCCTAGAAAGTTTCACCCTTGTGTTTAACTCTAGCAGAAGTCATGTCAGAAGTGCAAATATTTCTGTCACAGATATCCAGCCTCCCCCTTGCCCATCTGGTGGAAGCAGGAAGAAAATATTTCCTACCACTATCTATAGATTTCAGCTTAAGGAAGTAACTCAGAGTTAACTTAAGTCCCAGATACTGGATATATGTGTATGGAGAAAAAACACTTCAAACATCTTTTGATTCAGTGTTACTGTTAGGAAGTTTACATTAAGTGCGCTGAAGATTTGTGTGCATACAGACAGCTAGATGATAGATTATGGATGATTTTGAGTGACCTAGATATTTAATCCATTTTTCCATTATTTCTTTAAAGTTTTTGTGCATCTTAAACTAGTTCACCAGGGGAAAGTGATTCTGGTCTTTTCTATTACATAGATTATGAGTGTCCTCTTATTTATGTCTTGTGGAAGTCTTTATTTAAATTATCAGACTCTTCTATAATACTCAATAAGTTAATTATAGAACTGTTCTTGTCTGTCTGCAAAGTTAAACTCTAAAGTACTGATTATTAGTTTTCCTAATTTACTTTTGAATATTTTTTGCAATGCTACAAATTTCTGCTTAAAATTGTTGCAGTGGGCTATGTTACATAAAATGAGCTCTTTTTCCTGATCTTTCATATGCACGATCACTGTGATAAAATTTGAACTGTGGTGACAATTTTTGTTGGTTCCCTAGCATGGATTAATTACCAGGATATGTATTATGTGCACTACAGCAGGGTCTGGGCAGGTAATTTACTTTGACAGCTTCTTTATCCCTGCCTCTTTTTTCTTAATACACTCTCATACACAACCTGCCTTGAGGTCCTCTTAGTATAGAGTAGAAAAAAAATCATTTTAACCTATGATTGGAAGAAAACAATGTTCACATTGAATGTTCTACTCCTGTATAACAGTATTCAACTAAGTGTATAGCTTTCTGTCTGAAATATTTTCCATTTCAGTGTTTAATCTTCATTTATGAGTGTTGGAACAGATGCCGAACTAATGGAATCCAAATTTTAAGACCGAAACATTCTGATCATTTAGCAGAAGAAGAGTAAAGACATCTTTCATTTAAGCATTAAAATAAATTTATGAAACATAAAAGTTAAAATTCTACTGCTAAATAATTACTTATTTTAAAACTCCTTTTTAAAAATGCCCATTTTCTACTCATAATGTTGCAACTATTGCCCAGTTTCAATTCCATAAAAATTTTAAAACAGTATATTTACGTTCTTTAACCTGCCACTTGAAATATATTTTAAGTTTTAGTTCTTAGGAATAAGAGAAGAGCCCTCCAATGTTTTTAGCCATTTCAGCCATTACTGAAATCCACTTTGGTTGAATAGTGCTTGTGATGTATTGAACTACTTCTACTCAAGAATAATGATAAATAACCTCTCACTGTCAGTTTAAGTCATTAAAATAGTTATTATTTTCTTACTAAGGGCCAGACTAGTTTATGTCTAGTTTATTAAAAAATAATACTGTCTTAGCTGGATGTGGTGGCAAGTGCCTGTAATCCCAGTACTCTGGAAGCCTGAGGTAAGATGGTCACAAGCTCAAGTCCAACCCCTGCCACTTAGTGATTTAGCAAGACCCTATCTCAGAATAAATTAAAAAAGGGATAGGATGTAGCTCAATGCAAAGGCCCAGGGCTTACTCTTCCATTCTGAAGAAAAGTACTATATTTATAGTTTATATATTGTAAAAAGAGCAATGCATAAATTCATAATTTGCAGTTTATAATTCATAGTATGTACATGTATAATTTTAAAAATGTTACAGATATGTGCAAATTATTACCTGTCTCTTTCTAGTTTTTAATCTCTACCTAATTTCTCTGAATAGTAGAGTGAACACTTTCATGTGAGATGAGAGATTATGAGGAAAGTTTATCAGTAGGAAATCAGAAGGATTTTAAGTGCTAATGTATTTGTGAATTGTGAAGTGGATACTCTTAAGAAATGTGTAGTAATAAATAATATATATGAAAATGTTGATTAAAACTGTCTGCATTATCCAACAGTAAATGCTCTAGTGGCATTAAATTGAAGTTTCAAAGAATTATTATCTACCTGAATCTTTTTAATTTCTCAAATCCTTCTAATATATTATTTACTACTTGTTAGTTTTGAAAACTTAAGAGCAAAGTTATTTGTACATTATAAAATCTATATGCAGCAAGAGCTAAATTAATACAATAATAAATCATTTCTTTTTCTAACATCTGTCTTGTCTTCCTAACTTCATAGTTTAACAGTTATTCACCAGTAAATCTCGAGACATTGTAACAGTAAGAGACTTGATTTGAAAATATTCACACAAAATTTCCTTTGCTTAGCACTCAGAGCTAGAATCCTGATAATCACACACATCAAAAGAATGTTTGATTCGATCTCTGGTACAAAAAAAAAAGAGGAAAAGAGAACATATCAGCCTGTTATAATAGAAATATTTATGTATAGAAGCTGGCATTCAGGAAACTAGAAACCTATTTGTTATGGAAGTCAGGATATTTAAGAATGATAAAGATCCAGGCAGTTTAGCTTTAAACATCAAGATTTCATAACACACAATATGCACATTATCAGTTCAATGAGTAACTTTAAGAGATGTTTTAGAGGCCAAAATTTTCTATTCACAAAACACAAGCACAATGGAAAGTTGAAGTTGGGTATGTGGGTGAACATTTCAATTTAAATACCTTTGAATTAGATGTGGCCACTCTCTTACACAGCGACATATTTTTGTTTCTCTTGCCCTTTATTTACCACCCCTGCTGCCAAGCAATTGAACATCAGATAAAATCAGGGAATCTGAAAGAGAATGTGGAAGCTCATCCGCGTTTATGGGTGGTGGGCAAACACAAGGAAATTGAGTGGAACACAGGAGTTACGGAGAGAAGAGGAGCCCACTATAAGCTACACAAAGGTAGAATTACGCTCTCTTTAGATAGTCTATTTCAGGGTTGTTTTTGCATTCTGTGCTTTAAATTTTTATTTTTACAAGTTTGCAATACATAATGATTGCATTCGTCCTGAGGAGCTGATACACGCGCACAGCATATCTTCGTTCTGTCCCATCTGCTTCCTTGTCCACCCCTACTCTCTCCCTCTATCTCTGCATCCCTTTCTGTCTAATGTACTATTGTTAAGGAGTTTTGTGGCATTATTGTCATACCTGACTATAATCTGAATCAATACTACAAATATTTTGAGAGAGTTCTATGTGTAGCTTGTTTGTTGTCGTTTGCTTTCATTGGTACAGATTTCTCCAATCACTAGCTGGCCAACTACATGAGAATTCTGTCATTGCTGTCCCTCTTCTAATGATGGAGAAAGCTACAATGCCACTTGACACCCTTGTTTTGATCTTTCTGTATCCTCTCTTTTCTAGGTATTTCCTGAAAACATATTAGGGAGCAGCTCTCGCCAGTATTTGGAAAGTGTGTTTTGTCATTCAAAACCTCTTCTCCCTACCTTACCACCAAACATCTCCTTTCAAATTCTTGTCCACAATTCCTAATTCTGCACAATGTTTGGGCAAAAGATTATAGGATGGAAATTAATTGGAGAGATAAAAGCCGTAACTGTCAATCTCAGCAGGTTAGGAGATTGGGTGCTCTAGGCAAATACTGGAGGCAGAATTCTGTCAGATGAAACAAAATATCTCACAAATAATTTCTTATCCCTAGAAATATACCACTTTCATACAGAAAAGTGGCCAAATTTTTAGGAAAGCTATGCATCTGTTTTCCGTGTATTTAGGCCAGGATTTTATTGAAAATCTGAACAAATGGTATTCTAATAGTGAGCTTTTCCAAAAATGTATTTAGGATATTATATTTTAGATAAAATAATCATTTTCCATGTCTATTACTCTTTTACAACACTTTAAGGACTTCTGAATATACAAGATTTAAGATAAAATATAAATTATCTTCTAGGGAACTTGGAATTTACCTTCCTTTGAAACACCACAGGATAGTTCAAACGCAGTGTTTTGTGGTCTCATTGTTAAGTGTGCAATGTAAAATTTGAAGTTTCACAAATTGACTATGCTGTTTAATACAGTACTAACATTGCTATCTGTCCCTTTGGTTAGTTTACATGCTTAATGAATCATGTTTCATTTTTTTGCCAGACTTCCATGGCAGTTTCTCTTATTTTTAAATTAAATGACTTTTGAAAGAACATCCTCTGAGAACTCACGAATTCTGCCATTTTTAGAGAATCCTTCTCTGAGGGGATAAAAGTAGTGCAACACTGAAGCCAACAGAGGGAAACGTAGCTTTCAGTGTGGAGGGTGAATGTGACGGGGACGTCAAGACCGTAATGTTTGAAGGCCATTTCCACAGCTCACTGTGTGGCTTATGGGAATGTACCTCATCTTTCTTTGCTTCATTTCACTTGTCAGTTAAAGGGGCATAATATTTTTATCTCCAGCATCTTGAAAGTCATTTATTTTTGATTTCTATAATAATAAACTCAGTTCATATTGTAGCAAGACTGTATTATTAACAAAGGATGTAGTCACAATGAAAAACTCTTTTCCTATGCAGAAAGCCCAGGGGACAGCCCCATCTCCTGTCTTTAAACTTTCCATCACCGAAAAGGGATGAATCTGACTCTGTTGCCTAAAGGTCAGTATGAAATGAATTTGATGATTCAGTCTGAATTGATAAAGTCCTAAAGTTTATATCTGCCTACTTTAAAAACCTCATCTCTAATAAAAATAGAACCTTTAGGAGATTTAGGAAGGTACAAAACCTTAGTTTTTCTGAGAGCCAGATTTTTTACTCATAATAACTACCTTCCATAATATAGATAATATCTGAAATTATAATTGATTAAGCCATATCAGAGAAAAGGGAGTTCCGATACCACTCATTTGGCTCTGAAATGTTCTTGCAGACACATCCTTCACTGTTTATGAATATATTTCTTCCTGCCCAGAAATAAGGGATGCCTTTCCATTTTCTGATATCCCCTTTTATCTCTTTTTTCAGAGTGCCATAGTTTTCAATGTAGACGTCTTCTGCTTCCTTCATTAGATTGATTCCTAGACATTTTATTATTTTGGATGCTAATGTGAAAGGGATTATTGCCCTAATTTCACTCTCAGTAAGTCTGTTATTTTTGTACAAGAAAGCTATTGATTTTGAGTGTTGACCTTGTACTATATCCAGCTACTCCACTGAATATGTCAGTTAAGTCTAGAAGTCTTTTGGCAGAGTTTTTTGGGTCTTCTATGTAGAGTATCATCCAGTCAGCAAATAATGACTGTTGAACTTCTCCCTTTCCTGTCTTTATTTCTTTTACTTCTTTCTCTTGTCTAATTGCTATGGCAAATGTTTCCAGAACTATACTGAACAGGAGTGGTGATAGTGGGCATCCTTGTCTTGTTCCTGATTTTACCTTGAAGTTTTCAGTTTTGACCATTTAATATGATGTTGGCTGTTTGTTTTTCATAGATAGCTTTTATCAAGTTAAGATAAAGACAATCTATTCCAATTTTCCATAGACCATTTATCATGAATGGGTGTTAAATTTTGTCAAATGCTTTGTCTGCATCTACTGAGATGATTTTATCTTTTTTGCCTGTGGTTCTATCAATATAGTGTACTAAATTTATTGATTTACATATGTTGAACCATTCTTGCACCCCGGGAATAAATCCAACTTGGTCAGATGTATGATCTTGATGACCCTCTGTATTCTTCTTACCAGTATCTTTTGAGGATTTTTGCACTTTTGCCCATTTGAGAGATTGATCTATGTTTCTCTTTTTGGGATGGGTCTTTCTCTGCTTTTGGAATCAAAGTAACACTTGCTTCCATGAATAAATTTGGAAGTATTGCTTACCTTTCAATTTAATTGAAAAGTGTAAAGAATGGCAATAATTCTTCTCTAAATTTCTTGTAGAATTAAGCATTGAAGGCATTGTCAGAACCTGAGCTTTTCTTTGTTGATAATTTTTCCCCCCCTGGGGATTGAATTTGGGTCCTTGCACTCGCAAACCAGGCAATGGAACCACAGAGCTAAATCCGGGGCCTCATTGTAAATTTTACATTACATTTTCAATTTCACTGATTGTAATTGTGGTGTTTAGAACATTTATATCTTCTTCATTCTATATTGGTAATTTCTATGTATATAGGAATCTGTCCATTTCTGCTCCTTTCCATTTTATTAGAGTACAGGTTATTAAAGTAGGCATTGACAATCCTCTGGATTTCTGCTAGATCTATTGTGACCTCACATTTTCCTTTCCTAATTGCATGGATTTGAGCCTTTTCTTTCCTTTTTTTGGGGGGGGAGGTTGGCTATGGGTTTATCAATTTTACTCATTCTTTCAAAAAAAAAAAACAACTCTTTGATTCATTGAATTTTGGATCATTCGCTTAGTCTCCATTTCATTAATTTCTGCTCTGATCTTTATAATTTCCTCCCTTGTATGAGCTTTGGGTATGTCTTGCGCTTCCCTTTCCAGGATTTTAAGGTTCAATATTAGGTTGTTTATTTGAGCTCACTCTGTTTTTCTGGTGTGGGCCATTCACTGCTATAAATTTCACTCATAGGACTCCTTTCATTGTGTCCCATAGATTCCTGTATGTTGTACTGGAATCATCATTAAATTGTAAAACTGTCTAATTTCTTCTTTAATTTCCTCTGTGACCCATTGGTTGTTTGGAATAGTGTTACTCCATTTCCATGAGTTTGTGGAGTTCTTCTGGTTTCTTATGCTATTTATCTCCAGTTTAATTGCACTATGGTCTGAAAATATACAGGGTATAACTGTTTTTCAAGTTCCTTTGCATTTACTTAGACATTTTCTATGATTCAGCATGTGGTCTGTTGTGGAGAAATACCTGTGTGCAGCTGAAAAGAATGTATATTCTGATTTTGTGGGGTGGAACACTCTGTAGACATCTATTAAGTTCATTTGTTCAAAGACTTGGTTCAGTTCCAGTATTTCATCATTGATTTTTTCATCTAGATGATCTGTATATTTGTGACTGTGCGGTATTGAGGTCCACTACCACAATTGTACTGTTGTTTATTTTTTTATGTTTTTTTTATGTTCATTAATACTTGTTTTATATAATTGGGGGCATTAGTATTTGGTGCATATGTATTTATGTTTGTCATCTATTCCTCTAAGATTGTTCTCTTTACAAGGATGCAGTGCCTTTCTTTGTCTCTCTTAATAGTTTTGTTTTGAAATCAACTTTGTCTGCAAATAAGACAGCTACCCCTGCTTTTTTCTGGGTTCCTGTCACATACAGAACTGTTTTCTATCCTTTCACTTTCAGTCCATGAGTTTATTTTTGAACTAGGTTTGTTTCTTGTATACAGCACATTATTGGATTTTGCTTCTTAATCCATTCTGCCAGTTGATTTCTTTTGATTTGTGAATTGAGGCCATTAACATTGATGGTTATAGCTGTTATGTATTGATTTACCCTTTTTGTCATGTTATCTTACTGTTGTTGGCTCTTTTATTTTTCCCCTCTTTCCCTTTAATTTGTTACTTTGCCTAATGGCTTTGCTCTATTGGGCTTCATGGAGTTGTGAACTTCATTGTCTTTTTCTAGGATATTGTTTAGAATTTTTGAGTGCTGATTTGGTATTCATGAAGTTTCTCAGGTTTTCTTTGTCATGAATATATCTCATTTCCCCATCAATTTTAAAAGATAGTTTTGCAGAATACATTTATCTAGGTTGGAGGTTGTTTTATTTTAAGGCTTGAAATACCTCATTCCAGATTCTCCTTGACTTGAGGGTTTGTGTTGAAAAGTCTATTGTGATTCTGATGGGATTTCAGTCATATGTTATTTGTTTCTTTCTCTAATTGCTTGTAATATTTTCTTCTTCTGTTGAGTTTCTGGAATCTTGATTAGTGTATGTCTCAGTGTAGATTTTTCTTTTCATCATGGCTAATTAGAGTCCTGTTTGCCTCAGTTATCTGTATGTCAAATTCTTTTGCTCTGTCTGGGAAGTTTTCTGTTGTTAGTTCTGTGAACTTTTTTTTTTTTGTATATACTTTTTGTAATTTTTTCTATTTTTTTCATGGACTCCTATCAGTCCTGTGTTATTTTTCTTTGCATCATCTGTGAGCTACTGAATCAATTTGTCATTGGCCCTTACCATTTTTAAGAGATCTCTCTTTTCATGGTCACTAACTGCAATTCTGTCTTCTCTATTTTATATTCTGTCTTCACATTGACTCATTCTGCTCTGAATACTTTCAATAGAGTTTTTAATCTTCGAGATATCTGTTTGAATCTGTTTCTTGGATTCCATTTCTTTCCTATGTTGGGCATTCATGCTTTTCTTTTTTTTTCCTATGCTGGGCATTCATGGCTTCCTTCATGGACCTGAGATCACTATTTTTTTTTTTAATCTGTTTCTGTTCTAGAGTCTCTAATCATTTCTTTGATTCTGCTCACCATCTCCTAAGCTATCTAGGAAATTGTTTCCATTTTGAATTTTTCTATAGCCTCATTCATCTGTTTTCTTCCTGTGCTGTCAGTTCAGGGTGTCCAGGTGGTTGATTATAGGATTTTTCCAACTTGTTTCCCCCACAATTTGCCTTTAGTGAGCTGGGAGTCTGGGTTAGCACCTTGCTTAGGTGTCTTCTCATTTCTATATTTATTGTTTGTGCTTTTTTTGGTTTAATTCCTGGGTTGATATTTCAATATTGCTTATCATAAGTATCTTTGTTGCTTTTATTTAGAACCCTTATTAAATGATTGCTTCTGAGACGTGTCCTCCAGATATAGCTGGTATTTTAGGTTTTGAGTTTCTAATGACTCTTAGTCAATCTCTTTTTCTGTATACCAGGAAGAACAACTGATTAGATCAATCACAACACCATAGCCCAAGTGATACAATCAGCAACAATAGCATCAAGCACAGTTTAAAGAAAAAAAAAATTGTGGTGGCTATTAATTAGTCTATCACCTTTTACAGTGGGAATTATATCACAATCAAGGACCAGCCCAAAATATGTTTAGAGTGAGTAAACTCCTCAATATAGCAACTTTATCCTTTGAGATAAGGTTTTAGAAGGAGGTGTGGAGGGAGAGATAGTTAGGTTGAAGGATAGGGAAGGTTAGAAGTGAGGCCAAAGGACACAGGAATATAGGGAAACTATGGGAAACTGTTGAAGACAAGAGGACAAGTCATAACAAAAGCACAAAGACAAGAACAGAATAAAGTAATATTAATAGGGAAGCTAGAAACTGTATTCACTTTTCTATAAAACTAATGACAATTAAGAGAAGGATAAACAGAGCAGAAAAGAGAAGAATAAAGAGAGAAGAAAATAAAGAAAAGAAAAAAGAATCTGAGTTAGGACAAGAACAGGAAGAAAAAGGAGGAGAGATGAAAAGGGGAGGAGAAGAAGAAGAAGAAGGAGGAGGAGGAGGAGGAGGAGGAGGAGGAGGAGGGGAGAAGAAAAGACTTGTGATTTTCTCGGAGCAAGATATGAAAATATTTTTGAAACATTTACAAGCAGTGTTTGTCATCTGATAGAATGGCTATGGCATATTGTGTTCAATATAGTTTTTTTTTAGTAGTCATCTCCAAACATCAGTAACTAAGGGTCATTCAAAGGTTTCCCAGTTTCTTACCTTGGTGATCAGGAAGGCACTTGAGAATTATTAGCCTGTCTTCTAGTATTCTGATGTATATCAAGAAGAAAGAGTTGAGAATCTCATGTAATTCCCCATTTCTAGTCATTCTTCATCCCTCTTCTCCAGTATACTTTATTTCATCCAAATCTAAAGCAATCACAAAATAGCCACCAGCCTCCTGGTGCTACTGGGAAAGGAGCAGCATGGTAAGAAAAAAGCTGTCAGCTTTTCTAGTATGGAGCCTGAGGATTGGGCATGCTAGACACAGACTTTCCCAAGCCATGACAGATAAAGTACTGCATCTCAGTCCTGCCTGCTATTCCTAGGACCACTAGCTTTGCGTATCTCAACAGTGTCATGGGGCACTATGTCTGTGCTTCACTGGATGAACTACTCAGGTAATTCAGCTGTAATTAACTTTGTGTCACTTAGTCATTTCCTAATCCTTCATCTGTTCTGCCTTACGTACACTCATGTGAATTTCCTATCTGCAATTATCTCTTTTCTATTATCTCTTTGTCTTTGTTCTATGGAGTAATACATTTTACAGAACATTATTTTTATTTGAGATTTGAAGTTGGAGAGAAGAGTTGTGTGTGGAAGAACAAACTTTTCACTTTAACAAAAAGCATTATTTCTCACTTACTAACAAGGTTAGAAACCTTTAATATGTCTTACAATTCCTTTAATTCATTTTAGATTATCACTCTAAATTAAACAAAATTTATAACATACAGCATTTTAATAGAAAAAATAGTAATGGATGTAGAGAAGAAAACAAATATTGAGGTAATAGCTGGGCTACCCACAAAAAATGTAAAACAAATGATTATCTAAGAAATCATAAATTAGGTTATTGTTCCTGAAAATATAGCAATTTGAATATTAAATTTATAGTAAAATAAATATTATTTATTTGTAATTGCTCAAGTATTATATAATCTATATATTATCTTTGGAACAAATTTGAACAATACAAATAAAATATTTTTACTACAATCCAATGAAAACACATTCCCCCTTCTTAATAAATATGAGAAGGGAAGAAAAGGCAACAAAACACCTCCCAACACACCCAACTTCCCTGAACCCAATACAAGAAGCACCAAGGGGCAGAATAATACAAGCCACATACCTGAATTACTCTAAAGCATAGCAGAGGAGGTTAAAATACAGCTCAAAGAGATACTCAGTGGAATTAAGGAATGTATAACTAAATTTATAATGGAAGTAATAACAAAAAGTGCAGAAATCCTCATAAAACACTAATAGAAAGCTACATTATCTAAACAAAGCTATGTAAAGCATAAATGAGCAATTCACCAAATAATTAAAGTACATGAAAAGGTTTCAATCAGAAATCCAAGGTTAAAAATTACATTAAAGTATGGGCAGCATAATGGACCAAGGTGAGCACAAAATTTCAGAACTAGAAGACAGCAATGCCTTCAAAGACAAGCTACTCAAAGACACCTTAAAAACAAAAAGAGAAAATGAAAAATTGAGTTAACCACTGCTAGATGATACAAAGATGACTAAGAATAACTGGATTAAGTGAAAAATCATAGAAATAATGGCAGAAAACTTTCCAAATATAGGGAAAGAAATAAACATAAAAATATGGGAAGCATAAAGAACACCAAATAGCCATGATCAAAGAGAATCTCTCCATGCCACTTTATATGCAAAATTCCAGGAGGTCCATCACAGGATCAAAACCTTAAAAGCTGTTAGAGAAAGGCAGCAAATCACATATAAAGTCAAAACCATTAGAATCACAGCAGAGTTCTCTGCACAAACCTTCAAGGCCAGGAGGACTTGGAGTGAGGTGTTTCAGATCCTAAAAGATAACAACTTCCAACTCTAACATATATCTTGCAAAACTTTCCTTTAAATTCAGTGCAGAAATAAGGAGTACCAGAAGAAGGAGCACCTCAAGAAATTCATGACCACAAAACTATCATTACAAAAAATTCTCAAGGATATCCTAAAGACATTGAAGTTGACAATATTGATGAATCTCAAAAAAAAAAAATAGCTGGCATAATGAGCACGTAAGCAAAAGGGGAAAATGAGGAAAACAGCAACAGGAACATAATACAGTGACATGAACAAGTCAATACCTCTCAGTAATAACTGTCATTGTGAATGGTCTCAATTTCCCAATCAAAAGACATAGATTGGCCAAATGGATCAAAAAAAGAACCTAACAATATTTAGCATACAAGAAATGTATTTAATTCAAAAAGATACAGATTAAAAATGCAAAGGATGGAAGATAATATTCCATGCAATGAGATCACAGCAAAAAGCAAGAGTTGCTGTCCTAATTTTAGACAAAGTGGAGAGTGATCAGAAGAGACAAAGAAGGTAACTACATATTAGTTAAGGGAACAATTCAAAAAGAAGAGTTAACAATTAAAAACATCAGGCGCTAAAGTGTTCATATCACATAAATTCTCTGATGTTAGTATAACAATTATATAAATCAATATGTTATCGTTTATGAGCTTAAAAAGATAATTGGTATATATCCATAAAAAGAACCCAATTCGTATCATATTTCATAATTTTACTCTAATAAAATTATCCTTTCCATATATAAATTGTTAAATCATATTTATTCCTTATCATAGGAAAAAGAAAGAAGGATTTCTTTGAATCTTAAGAGTCAAAGAGACGAATTACACTTTCTTCCTAGTCATTAGGCAGATAAAGTCTCTAGAGTACTTTTCACTTGATGAAAACATTTCTTCTCTTGATGAAATTGATATCTATAGAAAAAAAGAGCATATGTCACCTAGTCTACAAAAGAATTGTAGAAGGGCCAAGGGAGGTGTAGGATGGGAGGGAGTAAAACTGTTGATATTAAGAGGCTAATTCGATTTTCATCACAATGAGTGAGGCAGAATACCAAACTACTGAAGTACAATATAGTTTAAGTAGCTTTTGTTGTAGTTGTTATTTTCATCTTTCCTCTTCTACTATACTGTAAACAACTTAAGGAATTAGACAATAGAAGCAAAATCTGAATCTTTGCCTCTACTCTCTAGCGTTTCACCAAGTGGCTCAAATGTGGGAAAATCAAGAAACACAAGACAAAAGTATGTAAAAGAAAAAAAGGGAGGATGAAAGGAAAAGAAAAAGGAAGAAAGGGAGAGAAAGAGATGTTCTTGCTGACCCAAGAAAACTTCTCGCCTCAAAATATAAATACTCTTCTTGTCTTCTGTTGTTGTAGAACTTTCCTCAAATTCATTGATTTTACTCACTATTTTTGCTTCCTGCACTCTCTTATCTCCCACCAGAAATCAGTTTTCATAAAATGCAAACACAAGATTTGCTCTGCCAAAAAGCTTTTTACCATTATGCCTATTCTTCCCTAACCCATAAGTACAACATTTTGACTTACATCTAAGAACCCTTGGTACTAGATCTATAAGGGAATTCAAGGTAGTTTAGTCCAACTCCCTCAGTAAGAGATGAAATGGAGACATCAACAGATGATATGGTTTAATGTGTCCTCTTCCAAATAGTCAATCATGGCAGAATAAGCCAAAAAAAAAGTTTTAGGTTACTGATATTTTTTCTTTTTTGAAATGCTTTCAAAATTTCAAAAGCTGTTTGTCCTGCTGTTGTATTACCCCTGGATATTTTAGAAAATGGTTCCTACAAGCAACATCTTTTCCAACAAAGTATTAATACAATAATCAAAATATATACAGAATTTACAATTAAAAGTTACTACCTTCTTGTTTACACATGACATTCACTTTCACCAATTGGCCAAGAACATGAATTTTGCTTAAAAAAAAAATCTAGGTCCCTACTTGATAATCTTCTCTTCAATCATTTTCGCTCTCTAATGGTTCCTCAGGATTACTTTAGCTTTAGTGACATGGAAACTTTTAAAGATTACAAACCAGTTGATCAGAAGAATGCCTTTCACGTTGGCTTTTTCTCATTTCTCCTCACGACTGCATTCTGTCTACGTATTGTTGTCAGAACTATCACAAATGTGATGTTGCTTTTTCTAACACCCTAGCAAGTGTTACACAATTTTGCTCTGTCCCAGGTGGTAATATTCACCTTGAATCACCTGACACAACTGATGACTGTCAGATTACTTCATTATAGAGTTATTCTTTGACCTTTTGTACAGGTACTTTCAGACAATATCCCATTCTTCAGCAAATTTTCTACTACTAGTTTTAGCATTCATTGATGTTGCTTGATTGGGTTGTAAATATGATGGACTGACAAATTAGTTCCCCTGTCTAAGATATTAATCAGCTGATGTTCTGTCATAAGGAAAAAGGTTACCATCATTTGTTTGGATGCTAAAATCCTTCAGTTAGCTAGCTACCTGAATTCTATGGCTTTCTATGTTAAAATGTCCTCATCATTCTTTGAGTACCTCATTTTAGCATAATGAGATGTGTTGTGTTTATTTTTAAAATATCTCAGCTGCATCCCTAGAATCAGCCATTTCTCTCAGGACACCTGGTGATTTTCTGGAATATGATTTCAGGTATCAATATCTGTATCAATATCTGTATTTCACAACTCTCAGGCCCTCATATTTGTCAAACCTGGTGATTACATGATTGTGTATGAATGCAAACACTACACATAAAAATACTCAAATATATGTGTGTCTTTAACAATTTTATTTACATATATAAAGATCTTCCCTTATCTACCTATTGAAAACTTTGTGTTTAAACCAATACCTGCAATTTCAATCTAATACTACAAGGTTCATTCCCATTTTCTCTCTTTCCCACTTTCCCGCAGTGAGAAACCTAGCTCTTTATCCTTACTGCACCGAATTGCTTCTCAGCCTTTTGGCTAAGACCAGGTGTAGTATCCTGACTGCACTGGTTTGTTGACCCAGTCCTCCAGCATGCTCCACCACCAGATTTTCATGTAGATGCTTTCTTCCTGTCCTCAGCACCTCTGCCACATGCCTACCTGCAGAGATGCCTCCTCGCACAGCCAGGGCTCCTACACTCACACAGAGACGCTGCTGCCACCATCGCTGTTCCTACAAGGATGCTCTCCTCAGCCCATTCTCATATGCATGGCACACAGTGGACTGCACCACCAGGGTCCCTCACACAGGCACTCTTTGCCCTCATTGGACTTCCGGGTTTCTTGCTAAGCTATGCATGTGCTTTCTGCACTCTCTGGAGAGCTAAGTCTCGGAATGGGCCACAGTCATCCTCCTTAACGTGTGGTTTTCTCTTTCTTCTCCACTCAGCCTTCCACCCCCACAGCTAGGGCACCAAAGAAATTACTTCTTTCTGACTCACTACCTCTCAACAGGACAGCATACCATCTGCCCCTCCCTCAGCAGAAACTCTGCGTGTCCCCAAAAGGACTCCAACACCACACAGAAGACACCACTTTGATCTGTTCAAGCCACTACGCTGGCGCTGGACTGAGGACAATGGGGGATGGGAGGAAGAGAGCAAATTGACAGACTCTGAACTTAGAGGAGCACTCTGTGCTTGACCGAGATGTTTGTAAGCCTGTGAGTTGATCAAACATTCTCAATATGTCTCTTAAAATATCTAAGAAAAACAGGTAACTCATATATATTTATAGATTCCTTCATCATGATACCAAACACAAAGGACATAATAATGTATCTTCTGGAGCTCTCAAGTATTCATTCATTGTCTGAAAAAATATATAGTTACGTTATCAGACAGATGTCAGTTCAGTGGAAATGGAACTTCACATAATATTTTCTGATGGCCATAAATTAAATATTGTGATTTATAATTAATGATTAGATACATATAAGGGATTGGATGAATACATTTAATCCAAATATATTTCAGTGATAGTTCTTTCCACCTTTTTGTATTCTAGCCTAAAGCACCAGAGAAAATTCTTTTCTCTTAGTATTTTTAATGAAAAATCTATAGTGAATAATATTTTATTTTGAACTAAATCATTTCAACAGGCAGAGTAACATAATTGTAGCTGAAATCTATGCCATCAAATTGACAGTAAAATGTCTATTTTAAAATGATTTGGTTTGAAAAAGCCATAACCTTCTGTCATAATACTGGCCACTTACACTGAATTTCTTCTTATGCCTTGGCATTTGCAAAGCTGAAGGAAAACCCACTTTTACAATAAAATCATAATGAAGTTATAAAAATTTAAAATAGCCATGCAAAATGTTAGGAGCTTAAATCCATCTAAGCTGTGCTGTATTTATGTAAGTTATAATTGAGTATTTCCTAAAAACTTTGGCTATAACTTGTTTTACTAGTAAAATTGTATGGCTTTTTGTTAGTTTATGACTATTAAATATTATTAAAATCTCATAAACAATAAACTATATATACACATAAAAAACGGTAGATTACCTGTTTTACCATTCTATGTTTGAAGTGATTAGAAATTTTACAAACCAGAAGATGGGGATGCTGAGAAGTAGAGGAAAAACCACTTGTGTCTTTCTAAACCATAAGCTACAGATAATTCTATGCTAAGTTAGACCAAGGAAGTAAGCAATGTAGAGGATTTGCACAATAATTCAGTTGACTGAATTATGTTGGATTTATTTTGATAACATAGCATTTCTCTCAATGTAAAAGATACCAGCGTATCCTTTTCCCAAACATCTCCAGTGGACACTGTTTTCATTTGTAGGTTAGAAAAAAGAAAGTACAAACATCTTATAATCTTTCTTCTCTTCAGGCTATAAGTTTGAAACTTTGTGAGGCTGGGACCTTCCAGACTAAAATCCCACTCTTCTAGTGAAAGCAGCAAAACTAAACTAACCACCTTCACTATGAATGGTTGCACATTTTAACAATCTCCTCTTGGGAAGAAGGTTCTTATCAGTTCAGCAACCAATCACTTTTAGAGTATTCACCAAGCATAATCAGCCTCATCGGTTTGGAAATCTAATGGCAGCCCCAGGTATGTATGCCATTCACACCGTCTTCTTTAAAACAGGTCCCTGCATCTTTCTAGCCTTAGTCTACTGATTCTCTATTGTCAGGCAGCCTATAATAATGCATATTCTGATTCTAATCAGATTAGCATACTTTAATCACTATCTTTATTTCTGTGGTTTATTTCACACTAATTAAAGCTAGTAAAATTTCCACTGCTAATTTAATTAATGAAACAACTCATCCTTGTCAGGCACCATCTTTCTCGCTCCATGTACAAATTTAAATAAAACCTAATGCCTGCAGTGGCTCACTTAAATCACCATTATAAGAGGTAGCAACTAGGCCTATGTCTGACCAAGGAAAACCCTTCCCTTTTTCAGAAATGTCTTGATGTAATGGCAGCCCAACAATCATCACTAAGAAGTGAGGTCCTCATTCAGCACCTGCAGTGATTTGGACTGGTGATAAGTTAAATTTGTTCAATCCAGTTCCCCATCTAAAACCTCAACACAATACACCAAAATAATCATGTTAGCTAAACAACTTGTCAGATCAAAGAGTAAAATAAAGAGTCTGTTGCCTTGACAGTATGAAACTGAATTCATTTGTTATTTTAGCTAAAAAGTCGGCCACAGTTTTCATACAAATCCAGTTTTTACCTATATATCCTAAAATAAATATGACTCAGATTAACCAAATGTACAAATAAATTATATTTGTAAATCATTTGTTCTGTTATTTTTTTCAACATGTATGTAAATGGTATTTGGTTTACCTAGTTGGCCCAAAAGAGTATGTTTGAAATATAAACTCTGGTCTAATATACTAAAACTACTCAGCAAAACTCTACATCTCGATCTTGAAAGCAAATCAATGCTCCTTACGGGGCTGGGCCCAGATTATTCAGTCTCCTCTTATTCCAAAACCACCCATTTGTTAAAAGCTTCCAGATGTTTTCCAAACAGCAAGGGCAACAAGGAGTACCTTGTATCACATGAAGAAAAAAAGGATAATGAAGTAAGTATAATTACTATGAATTTGGAAATGAAGGCTAACCAAAACCCTAGTACCTGCTTACATTTTTTTCTTTCCAGGAAAAGAAGCAGTTTGTGTGCTGTGATCCTTTACTCATGCGTAGTGGATCCTAATGTCATGATACTCTCATGAGTAGATGAGTCATGTAAAGAGCAGTCTCCTCTCGGTGCATCTTCATATTTCTCTATGTGAACTGCTTAATTCCCTAAGGACTTTGTGTATTAAAGTTAAGTCATGTGAAATTAGGAAGGGACACATTTGGGGCATCCTAACTGATTTATTGAGAATATATTTTTGGTTCTTTGGTTTTCTTAAAGGTTTACTATCCTAAGTAATAATATAAGATACCCTTCTATTTCCCTACAGCTTTAGTTACTAGGATTAGCTGTCAAATAAAACATTGAGATCTGAGAATTGGTACTCTGTGGTAGTAAACTAAGTGCCAACCACCGAAACCCATCTCTTTGAAATAGCTGGATTTTGCAGTTCGGTTTGGCCGATGCTTATAGATTTGGCTCTTTTGCCATTCAGAGGAGCTCCTGCAGGTCATTACAAATGGTGGTGGACTGATCCCACTAATACTGCAGTTGGTCCTCCCAAGCTGACTGTGATTTCGGCCTTTACACTCACGGAGGCAAGCCAAACAGTTGTGAAGTCTTCCTTTTTGCTGTCCTCAGCACCCTGCTGTCACGGAGACAAGCACAGGCTGATCTGATGATGCTAAGAAATGCACAGGCTTGTGCTCCCCCACCGTTACTGGCCAGCTGACATCCAGTCGGCCCCTGAGGCAAAGCTGCCAATGGGGACTTGCAGCTGACCGCAGACAAGTGAGTGAGGCCGCCAGAAGAGCTGTTCAGCCAAGCACATGCTCAAGTGCTTACACATAGACTTGGGAGCTAAGTAAGTGGTTGCCCTTTGAAGTCACAGTTTCGATGTGACCTGTTTCATCGCAAAAGCTAATTTGCACAGGAGAGAATAAAAAGACCCAAAACACATTTACAGGAGTATAAAGGTAGAATCCCCTTTTTTTACAGCTTCTTTTCAGGAGTGGAAATTAAACATTGTGTACAGTGAGAGGAACAACTCTAAAACCTGTTTATAAAAGAACAATGTTGGAGAACTTTTACCACTCAACTTCAAAATCGCTATGAAGCCACAGTAAGCAAGGTAATGTGACTGCCATAAAGACAGACACAGAAATCAATATAAATGAAATGAGTTCCAGAAATGAACTCATATTTATGTCCATTGATGCTTTTACAAATAATTAAAGACTAATTTTTAAGTAAATGATCCTGAACAATCACAATATCCATATGCAAAATAAGACAATAATAACAACCTAAGATCCTTATTTCCCACCATCTCACATGAGAAATCAATTCAAAGTTGATTATAAATATGAGAGTCCTAATTAAACTAGACCTAAATATGAGGGCTAAAATTATAAAAATTCTAATGGAAACATGAGAGTAAATAACTGTTTCATTGGATTAGGAAAAATTTTTGGATGTGACTCTCAAGCCATGATCTATAAACAAAACTGGATAAGTTGGATTTCGTAAAAGTTTAAAATATTCAGCTTTTCAAATAATGTCATTAAAGATAAAAAAATTATAGACTTATGGAAAATCTTTTCAAATACTTGCTTCACAAAGGATTCGCATTCAGAATACATTAAGAACTTCTACAACTCAATATTAAAATCAAAAAACCTAATTTAAAAATAAGTAAAAGATTTGTATAGATCTTTTTCTGAATATAACATATAAATGGCAATAAGCCAGTGAAAATATGCTTAGCATAAAAAATCAATAGGTAATTATAAATGAAATCTTCAATGAAATGCCACTTAATACCCTCTATGATGACAATAATCAAAATCTAGGCAGCAATGAGAATTGCCAAGGACGTGGCCAAATTGAAATCCTCACACATTGCTACAAAAAAGGGAAAATGATACAGTCATTTTGGAAAAGATTTCCATTCCTTAAAAAATGTTAAACATAAACTTAGCATATGAAACAGGAATTCCTTTTTGGGTATTACACAAGAGAAAGAAGAACCTATGTTTACCTAAAGACTTGAACACAAATGCTCACAGCAGCATATTCATAGTGCCCCAAATTGGAAATGAGCCAAATGTCTGTTAATTGGGGAATTCTTGTTTAAAAAATACGGTATACTCCCTGGATGCACACCTATAATTCCAGCTATTGGGGAAGTAAGACAGTGGCAAGTTCAAAGTCAGCCTGGGCAAATTTATTGAAAGGCTGCTTCAAAAATGAAAAAGGTCTTGGAACACAGCTCAGTGGTAAAGTGTTTGCCTAGCATGCAGGAGACTCTAGGTTCAATCCCCAGTACCGGAAAAAAAAAAAAAAAAAGAAAGAAAAAACTATAGTTTGCACATACATTGAAACATATTTAGCAATAAAAATGCACAAGCTACTAATACATGCTATAAGATAAATGAACCTCAAAATTACTATGCTAAGTGAAAGATGCCTTTTAAAATCAGATATTTTATGAAATTTTTATTTTTACTACATATATTTATTAATACACACCGCGTGAGAAGTTTCTACGTGTGCACAGCACATCTCCGTTCTCTTCTGTGCCCCGCCCTTCACCTCCCGCCCTGCTGCCTCCAGTTGTTCTGTCCCCTTCCCATCAGAAAATGATCTCCCCACTTCCTTTTATCCGTCTTTTATTTTGCTATGTGTATGTTGGGTTTCTCATAAGAGAAACCATATGACATTTAAGCTTGTGTGCTGATTAATTTCACTTGACATTATGGGCTGGAGGTGTATCCATTTCCCTTATTATTCCTTATGGCGGAGTAGTACTCCTTTGTGTATAAATGTCACACTGTCCTTATACACTCATCTGTGGATGAACATATCTTATTTCCAAGATTATTATTACTATTCCCAAGCCCTCCCCAAAATAAAAGACCCAATCAAAAAACAGACAACTTCAGTGAACAGAAAGACACCTCTCAGAAGTATAGATGGCCATAAATACATTAAAAAAACAGGCTGGGTATTCAGCTCAGCGGTTCAGTTGCCTGCCTCACAAGCACAAGGCTCTGAGTTTGATCCCCAGTAAAAAAAGGAAAATGGGGAAAAGAACGAAGCAAGATTGATTATGTAAAGGTACAAATTTCCAACAAAGAGTGTCGTTATATTGTATACATTAAATGCACCAATAAATTAATTAAATACAAAAACATGAAAAAAGTTCAACATCTCTGTCTATTTGCAGAAATGCAAATTAAGCAAAACTGAGATACTATCTCACTGCAGAAAAAATGGTCATCATCAAGAAATCAAATAATAACAAATGCTGGCAAGGCTGCGGGGGAAAAGGAACAAATCTGTAGACTACAAAGTAGTTAATGCTTACTTAGGACTGGGACTAGGAGGCTGCAGATGCATACAGGCAAATAGAAATATTCCAAAACTCAACTGCAGTGATGATTACATAATTCTACACATTTACCAGCAAACTGATTTGAAGACATGCAGTAGGTATATTTTCAGATAAATAACAACTAATAAACTTCTACTTGTATTTTATTTTATTTTTATTTATTTATTTGGGGGGGTACCCAGGATTGAACTCGGATCCTTGCATTTGCAAGGCAGGTGGCAGAACCACTAAGCTAAATCCCCAGCCAGATAAACTTCTACTTTTTTTTTCAGCTTTAATTGAGTTTATTGGTACATTTTAGGGATTCAGCACAGTTACATTCATCATTGGGATCTTGTACCTCTACATGACAGGTCTTGGTTCTCATTTTTTCCCCTTGTCCCTGCCCTCCCTTTCTACTTTTAAAGACAAAATATGAAGTCTCTTTTGAAAGATGTAAAAAAGGTAAATGCCTGAAAAGCTACGATTTTGAAATTGATAATAGTTACAATGGAGTTTTTAAAAAACTGAGCTATTATTATTCTCTCTGTGTATGTGTGTGTGTGTGTGTGTGTGAGCATGTGTGTGTCTCAGTGATGGATTTGATAAAATGATAACACTTTATTGGCATTTCTATGGAAAGTGAAAACTTTCATAATGTAATCATATGATACGCTTATGTCGATGAATGCAACTGTGATATATTCATAAACATATACTAATAAAAAAGCAACTGGAAAATAAGATAAAATAATTAATCCAAAAGACAGGGACTGAACATCAGGGAACTTATAGCTGTGAACTACATGTCTGAAATGTAGAAGGAAAATGTATACAGAGCAGGCCCAACTGACGTGGTTATAACCCATCTAGGAAATCACTCTCCGCCGCCAGCCCTTCCCGCTGCCCATCCTGCCCGTGCCCAGCAGCGCACAGGAGCCTGGGCCCTCTTCTCTCCATTCACCAGATATCCAGCCTCAGATTCACAACCAAAAGGTGGTCCAAGAGGAGCACGTGTATCAGTTTTGCTGATTTGGTCCAGTTGTTCGAAACTTTATAATTTCAAGCATCCTGTTATTACTGTATCACAATTTATCATCCTTCAGGAGAAATTTGAGTAAAGGGGAAATGTGATTTAATTTTACTTTCTCAAATTTGTGAAATAACTGTTTTATTACTTTACCATGGAAAAGATCATACCTGATTTTTGTGTTACTACATCCATAGAAACATGTATGGCTGTGATAGGTTAAATCTGGCAAGGATTAAAGGAAAAATCTCTTTTTAAGTGACTGCAGCTCCATAGGTCAGATTCTGCTGAGGATCAAGTGCACTTTAACCACACCCACACAGATGAAAGTCTGCTCTGTTTTTTAAAATTTACGGAGAGGAGGCTTGTAGGAATTTTTTGCCCCTTAAAGCATTTAGTCTGTCTGAGAAATCCATTTTACATAGAAATATAATTTTTAAAAAAGGGAACAAGAGTGCCTGGCCTGCCAAACTCAAGAAATTTTATTATTATTATCATTCTGAAATAGAAAGGACAAAGTGGAAGATAAAATTCATGCACTGTGTCTAGTGTGTTTCTGATTAATGAAACAGAGCCTTATATTTTATTAAGGTTAAGTAAGCAAGCCCAGCCATGAGGCTGAGCTGTTGCATTTTAATTTGAGGAATTTCAACAATAATAAAGTGGCTGAACATAAGGAAGTTAAAGTCAAGAACTATTTTCCCCAGAATTCTACTATTCATTCCCCCAGCGATTACACCGAAAGAATTGTAGTTTAACAAGTGAACAATAGTCTCATAAATTTAAAGTATTTATGGAATATTCTCAATTATTATTCTGGGATATCGAACATCCTCCAGTGCAAATGGAAAACTGAGCTCACAAGTGGTTTAAAATGAAAAAGTCTGAATAATAAAAAGTTATTTGATTGTATACACATGTATGTGTGTGTGTGTGTGTGTGTGTGCACTTCTGGATATATTTTAGTTTAAAAGAAATCAATGCTTTTCTAAAAATAGTATAATTACTCAACTTACCTAATGTTATGAGGAGCTAAGTGATGGAAATGTGATACTAGGCAATGGGAACAAATAACCATGTGAAAAGAACTCGTACAAAATGAATGTTTCCCTACCTTTCAGTTTGTTAAAAAAATAATAATAAGTGAAGAGGAAGGGTGGAGCAAAGACGGAGCTAGTTTTCTGAATCCCACAGGCTCACTACAGGCGTATCTGACAGCAATGCCCAGCAGAGCAGAACCCAGGAGAAGCCTGACCGCATGCGTGAAGACAGCGCAATGCACCGCTCAGCGCAGACTGAGGCCTCTGAGCTCCCGCGGAAGGTGACTACGAGGCAGGCGGCAGGACCACTGAACTAAATCCCTGGCCTGGAAGGTGACTACCAAAGAACTGCTCACTTTTATTCTTTTTTCCTGCCACCTCCTCCCTACTTTTTCCTTCACCTTTGCGGAGATATATAGGAAATATGTAAATAAATGTATGAAACATGCAAAGTCCAATTCTGTGTAAGGTAAATATTTAAGGCTTAGCGCTTCCATATTTACCATTTCACCTGAAAGATATTAACATATATATTACCTACTTTATTTCTTCATATGACACGGAAAATAAGCATGCCAGGAATTGTAGGAACCAGCTGCTCCACAGTGCCAGTATGCAAGGGAGCAGAGGATGTCCCACAACACTTTGGGAGGACGCCAGGGTCCTCTGCCTCATAACACCCCAAGGCACCCAGATGACCTTTTCAATGGGGAGAGAAAAACTTCAGATGTGATCCCGAAGAGAAAAGAAAATGACTGCAATAGCAACCAACTCACAACTAAGAAAAAGGAGAGAGTAAGGCTGTCATCTACTCTGTCAAAATTGCAAGGGTCTTGTTAGCTGCCAGTACTATGAACGTGCGTTCCTGGGAAATGATGGGCATTGGACTTTAGCGCTGCTAGGCCTTTTGCGCAGATACACCAACTACGTGTCAGAGACTGCCTTAAGATCATAAAGAAATCACAGAATTCTGAGAAATATGCGCAGATAAACTGGCTTAGGTATCTATCACTGCCTTAAAACAGAAAAGCATTAGTCTTTGCAATGGTTTGAATATATGTCTTCCACCAAAACTCATTTTAGAAGTTAAATCTGGAGACAAAGATATTAAGAGTTAGGACCTTTGGGGGGTGATTGAACTATGAGGGTGCCCTGCTTATGGACAGGACTGATGTTCTTCTATATGTGTTCGAGGGAATTTATTGTTCCTGTTCGTCCTCCTCTTCTTCTTCTCTGTATACACCATCTTGGAAGCGGACAGCAGCATTCAGCAGACACTGGATTGATGGCATTTAATCTTGGAATTTCCAGCCTCCCAAACAATTACTTAAGTTACTTCTGTTTGGAATTTACCCAGTCAGTGGTATGTAGTAACTGCAGGCTCAGCAGAAAAAGTCTTCAAATTTCATAATATTTGTTTTTGAAATATGAGATAACCCATTGAATAGGAGTACAAATATTCTCTTCAGAGTTCACTTAATTTGTTAAAAATTTAAATCCCACTTCATAATTTAAGGTTAAAGCAAAGGTCCAATAAGCTAGAAGAATGTTCATATAAATGGTAGCTAGCCCTAAGGGAGAAAGAGGCAGAAACTACTACAGAAGATTTGGAGTTAACTGAATGAGAAAAAAAAATCTGTAATAAAAATGTCTTAAATTTGCTCATCTGAGTTGGGGATAATTAAATTTACCCCAGGAAGCCATTAAACAAATGGTAAGTAGTAAAAGATCAATCTCCACTGACAATTTAGGGGCTGGTAAGTAGAAGTGTAGCATTGTGATGGAGTTGCAATATGGCCCTGCCAACTCTGCAGCGGCCAGTGCTCTCTTCTAGAAGCTGGAAGTCTTTCTGCCATTGAGGTGCTATTGGCTCCCTCATTTTACAACAGCGATGCCTTCCCTATATTTGTTTAGATCAGCTTGACTCAGCAAAGCAGAGCACATTCACTCAGCAAACCACACTCTGTCTGTGCGGCCAACTTGACAGCAGCAACCCCAACTTACTTTGAGACACCATCTTCAGGAAGCAATGCCACACTTACAAGTGCTACATTTCTTAAAGAAACAAAGGTATAATAGATAATGTAAACTAGGGAGAAAAAGGAGAAAAAGGAAGGGGAAATGGGACGGGTAGGGGAAAGGAAGGAAGGGACTGGAATTAATATGAGAAAAATGAAAAATAATAGAAACAATTTTTGTTTTTGTAGGTAGGAAAGGAGGGAGGGTTTGAAAGGAGGGCAGGGAATGGGTGAAAAGTAAGAACCAAGATTGATCATGTAAAGGTACAAATTTCCAATAATCGGTGTCATTCTATGTATACAATAAATGTACCAATAAAATAAATTTTAAAAAAAGATTTAACTGTATGGTTTAGGTGACTTAGTGGGAGTTTATGATCTACACTCATATTACAGATGCTCTATGGTAGTGGCAAACTGTCCTTTGTCCTCTCTTGGCTTCTGTACTTAGGACACAAGCTCCAACGACCATTGAGAAAGGATTGACATGGAAGAAAACTATTTGACTGCAACCCAGGTGAGCCAAGGTATATCATATCCAGACCTACTCTGTGGAAATAATTCATTTACATTGAGAAGGAAGGTGACACTGGGCTTAACAAACACTTATAGGTGACACCAGCTGACTAAAATCTCCTTTATTAAAGAACATTAGTTACTGGACTTTATTATGGTTAGAACCATTTCATTATTTTCCAAAAGATCAGATTTTAGATTCAATTACACCCCAAGAATTTCTGCCTATTAGTGGTTGCCATGGACCAAAAAGCTTTCATTCATTAAAGCAAAATTATTGAATACCTACTATGCATCCAGCATGATTTTAGTCACTGGAGACAAAAAATTTGCTGAAATGGTGTTCCCTGCCATCAAAAATAAAGGCATAAACAGCTAGTTCTAAAGCAATCTGAGAAATTCTACAATAGAGTTATGTACAAATTGCTATGAGGGCTCAAAGGAAGAGGTAATCAGAGAGGCATGACAACAGCATACTAAGAAATCATGGCAAAGGCTGAATGGAAAGCAGAAAGAAAAGTTCAAATTCTAAGGCCCATGCAGTCCAGCAGCCTTTCCTGCCTTGTTAGTCTAAGCTAATGCTGCTGCCGTATATACTGACATCTTCACAAAAGCAACGCAGATAATACTAAAATATTTGTTTAAAGAAAAGAGAAAAATTAGTAAGGAAGTTCTTCTGAAATTATCTCCCACAAAACTAAATAAAACTATGTGAATTTTTAAAGAATATGGATTTAAAAAAACATAAGCCCCATCAAGCTAATCCTTTATATATTTTTCTCCATCTTTATGATCTGCAAGTATCCGCATCAACACACTGACCTTGATCCCAAAAACACCATTTAAGAGCTCACGTTCTGCCACCTCCACACACGCCTGAAAACTGCTTATTTGTTAAAAAGAGAGTTATTTACAGCTAAATTTTTCTTTGCAATTTTTCAGTAGCAGTTAGCAAATAAGAAAGGGAGCACCAGGTGTCTGCCTTGCAAGTGCAAGGTCCCGAGTTCGATCCCTGGTACAAAAAAAAAAAAAAAA
>NW_022900930.1:20022730-20068100 GCF_012274545.1 Fukomys damarensis
TTTTTTTTTTTTTTTTTTTGTCTTTTACACAGCCTTCCTCAATTCCCTCCCTCTCACAGGCCTGGCATTCCTTATCTGAAGGAGGAGACCACTGACTGCCAAAGCTGAGATTCGAAGCAACGATCATCTTTCTGCCTTCCTTCCACGACGGTTTTCCTTCTCAGAAGTAGCCTAAGAGCTGGAGTTTGCAGGGCTCCTTTTTCCATGAGGGACAGGATCAACATGGGGTGTTCAAAGTGACAAAGTTGTGTATGAAAATGTGAACCCAAGAGAAAACTGGAAGGGAGTAGGAGAACTTCATAAGAACCTTTGAATGCTACGAGCGCCTAAAAACTGAGGGCAAATTTCTAATATAATGTTAAATAAATTATTAGTATCAGAATTAAATGAGTGATAGTTATATAAGAAAACACTCTTTTTCATTCTGTACTGTTGCAAACAAGATTGTCAGAAAAGTGGAAATTTGCCAAGAGAATGATTAACAGGAATGTATGGAAATATTATCATGTGGAGCACCCCTACCCAGAGTAAGATCTGTGTGGATCTCTCCCACGACAGTTTGCTCTCTGTGCTTTCCTAGGCCCTGAAGAGTCCTCTTCTGCCCTCTTGAGATTAGAATGGCCTTTGCTACAGCATAAAGGCAAAAAGGAGAACAAAGCATGTAGAGAAACAAACCAAGGAAGAAAGAAACTGGAATGCCAGGACAATGGATCTGGCAAAGACAGCAGGACAGCCCAGAGTTCTGCCTGCTACGGGACACAGTGCCTGTGTCTTCCCAGGACCAAAACTATCCCAAAGCATTGCCTTCACTACAGGTGCAGTCTGCCACAAATCAGCCACTCCCCACTGGGAGCACTCCCTCTCCCATGACTCCACAGGTCAAGAAGAAAATGGCTGTACAACTGTTGGAAAATATGTGCAGTAGAATCCTGTGGGAAATACGTATATATGAATAATATATATTATAAATATAAAATTATAAATATATATCACCATATTTATGAATAATATATATTATAAATATAAAATTATAAATATATATCACCATATTTATAGACTTTTTGGTGCTAGACAACGTTATTTCCATTTTAAAATTCCATATGAAGGGAAAATGCTTATTAGTCTAGTTAAGGTCTTTAGATAGATGTCACTATCTGCGTTACAACAGGCAAGCTGGATCCTGATAATCAGTGTTGTTCAGGGAGCAGATGGCATTTGCTGTTGTCTATATCTTGATAATTCTACAAGGATCTCGAGAAACATTAGTTAACACTGTGCTCTTTGTGTATTTTATGGAGTTAAGCGTGACTCATGAACACTGTCTTTTATCCACAAGGAATATTGACTACATTAAACGAGACAGTGAGAACCAATTTTGGAGTCATCCCAAACTGCTTTTGAATCAGGCTCTGTCTCTTAAGAGCAATCTGATCCCCTGTAATCTAAGCCTCCATTTGCTCATTTGTAAATTATAGATAATAATACCTACTTCATACATACTTTTATTGTGTAAATCAAGTATGACAGTGTACATAAAACACAGCATGGCATTTGGCATCTATTAAGTACAAAATAATTGGTGGCTTAGCTATTTTAAGACAATAAGTAATTACACTTTATAGATTACACTAGCTAGGATTGGAGACAGCTGTGTTAAAAGGACAAATTCAGAAACGGCATAAAGAAGATAGAAATATACACATCTCTCATGTCAAAGAAGCACGAAGAAGAAACTCTGGAATGTGCTCCCATATGATGCCCCTAAACTATTATCGGGGACACCAAAGCTATTGCTTTTGTTCAGTCATCTACACAACGGCTTCCATTCTCAAGATCACCTCGACGATAGATTCTACAGCTTCAGCCAAACATCTGAGCTTTGGTCCTCCGTGAGGAGAAGCAAGACAGGAAAAGGTACCCTGTGAAGCTGAGTCAACTCTCTTTAAGCCACCTTCCCAAGAGTCCTATAGAATTGCTTTGCTTCCATCTCATGTTCAGGCCTTGGTTAGTCGACTACGCTGTGCTGCATGCACATTGATAAGTACAACCTTTTATCCTAGGAAAACGATGTCCATCTAAAAATATTCAGGTTTGTTTCTAAGGACAAATGGAATAATGAATGTCGGGGAAGGCAACTGACAGTCCCTGGCACACGGAATAAGAAGAATAGGACCTCGATTAGATGATGTCAGGGCTGATAGAATGTGAACAGTCTCTTAATTCCAACATTTGGTCTCTAAGACAAGTCAACTATCACCCAGGGAGGCACCAGAGTATAGAAGGATGATTTGTGGGTCCCGGGCAAATACAACTCACTCACGCTTTCTGACTTCCCACTGGTCCACAATATATTTTCCATGAAATTCACCGCTGTTCTAATAAATGACTTTGGGGTTTTTAAATATACATTTAAGGTTAATAGCCAACTATTTTTTTTCAAACTTTCAATTTTTGTTTTGTCCACATTGCTTAACAGCTGGTGACAACCCAGCATAAAATATATTTGCTGTTAGAATCACTTTGTAATCACTAATTGTCATTTTACCACAGGCAATGAATACACTTTTGTCAGTTGCTCTATAGATACTATTTTCTAAGCCCTTTTTTATTTTCTTAACCCTCCAAGTACTTTTTAATGTTTTTTTTTCTAGCCTAACGTTTATCCTAGAAAGATGCACTTTGCCCTTCTTGAGACAAATAGCAATCTATTTTGCAAGATTGTTCTCATTCAAGAAAGTTCAGTTCCCCCAACTCAGTCTCATTCAAGCCAAAATTTGCAGCCTGTTAGAGTGCAATTTGACATTTGTCCATTTCTTAGGTTTTTCTAAATATAATATAATGAACCTTTTATCCTTAAAAATAAGGAACCACATATTGCTGAAGGCTTCCTAGTACATGGCACAAAAGCAAAATATTAGAAAATCTAGGCCCATGAGTTCTAAATGAATCTTAAATTAGAGTGATTCTATACCTCCTAACTAAACAGTTTTAATCATAGATAATTAATGAATAACAAAGAAGAACACATGGCACAAGGAAAGAAATTATATCGCTGTGTTTAGAAGGAAGGAATCTGGGGTGGCAGGGGTCTGTGCAGTCACAATACGACACCATGTCTGCCAGGTATAATTTCAGAAGAGGAAACCCAAAAAGTCCTTCTGTTTTCCAGAAACATGAATATACTTCTGTAACAAATTCTTTGAAAATATTTTAATAGGGAATTCCAAATTTTATCAACATGCATTTCACAAAAAAATGTGATACTTGGTTGGTAACTAAAAAGACAATAGATTATAAACAAGGCCTCGAATAAGATCTTGTTTGTTTATTAAAATAATATATATAAACATGTATGTTTTTAAAATTCTGGAAGGATATACAACTAGATATTAATAGCAAAAATCTTGAGTCTTAGAATTTTGAGAGTTTTTGCTCTTTTGCTTATATGTGCCCATATTTTTAAATTAATTCTAGATATATACTATTTTTCAAAAAAGAAAAAAATACATTTATATTTTAATTTTAAGAAACACACCTATCTGGTGATGAACAACTAGATATGAGGGAAATAAAATGGACTAATTTTGTGTTGCACATTTTTAGGAATGAACCAAATCTATTCAGTGACAAGTTAAGATTGTGTGGATAGAACACATTATATATGGGAAAATTATTATATCTCTCTATATCTACATACTGACACACGCAACAAAACATTTGGCCCTTCTAAGTTATCAGAATTTTTCTACTTCTATTTTTACACAATTCAAGGAAAAAAGTTTTTCTCCACAGATATGTATATAATAGTACTATTGTTTTTACTTTGATAAACTGGGCAGTAAATGAAAAATAAAAAAGTAACATGCTTATATGAAATTATTAGCTTTTAAAATGAATTTGTAATGTGTTGTACTTGAGCAGTAACACAGATATATGAGATATTATGATTTTAATCTAAAAACAAAGACAAAGTTTGAGGCACATACTGATTTATAATTAATGTATGTCAGTTCCAAACTCCTAGGGCCCCAAGGTCCACAGATTGAAGATGTCCACTTGGGTTGCTTCCACCTTCACTTATAAACCACCTAACTCATCTGTGTCTCATACAATGTATTAGTTACTTTTCTCTCATTGCTAAGACAAAATACTCAACACCCAAAATTGCAGGGTGGAAGGTTTATTTGCCTCACAGTTTGTAGAGGTTTCAGTCCATAATTGGCTGGCTCCAAGGCAAGATAGATGACAGAGGAGAGACAGGTCATGGCGTGCAGGAGGTAGCGAAGCAAGCAAGTAAAGGACCACAGCAGCATTTTTTTCTGGCCATTTTATAATCTAGGCTACTGGGATTAGGACAGTGACAAACCAATCAGTAGACTGATTTAGTAATCATCCCCCCTTAATCCTAGCATTGGACCATGAATTAATTACACACTCTAGATTCAGCCCCCTCTGAAAAAGTCCCACCTATGATGACATGAGGCATTGCAGGTACATCTAGACACAGCTATAACATACAATAAAGGCACCCTCCCCCCGGGAAGTTGGTCTTGTCCATATATCTTCATTCCCCTCCTCAGTTCCCACCTCCTTCTGCCAAGGGACAGGATACAGCAACAGGAGATAGAAGCCAACATGAGACAAAAAGCAGGTTATTGATTTAAAAAGTAGTGCCAAGTGATTTCTCCCATAGCACAGATCAAAGAGAAGTGTTCCTCTTGTACCTCAAAGCCCTTCTGAAAAGGATTCCATAGTACCTCATATTCTTGAGCAGTTCTGACAATGGAAAGAACCTAGCACCAGTGGCAGGTACTTCTGCTTCACATCATTTTGTATATGTGTGCTCCTTACATGTGTAGTAAATATTTATTTTGAACATAGCCTGTGACTACCATATTCTCCCATGTCCATTTCTGAGTCCACCTATTTCCAGTTATAAACCAATAGCAGAACCTAATACAACTCTGTATCCATTTGGATTAGAATCCTTTTGGAAAACCGTTCAAATAGGTGGTATTCAAACCTAAGAAAAACGTGTAAAATCATCTCTCAGAGGTTTGTTTGAATGAAAACCCAAGGAGTCTTTGAAGAAAGAACACACCCTGAAGCCATGTGAGCTGACTCATCACAATGTATAGGAGATTAAGATGACAGATTCAAAACTGAGTAATGTTTGAGTATTATGTCATTTAAATTTGTTCCCATCCTATTTTCCAAGGACAAGGAGAGCTGTGAGTGAAAGGTGAAAACTCTGCATTCTGAAAGCTCTATATATCACTAGGACACAGCAAAGTCGTCTCAGTCTTACTTAAGCAGAGAAAGGCAGAACATCTGGTTAATAAAGCAAATTAGAATGTCCAGAGGTAAACAGATTATCACCCAGAAATGCAGGATATCTGCTTGTAATTTAACTTTTTGTATTGCTACGTGTTTGCAGTACAGAATGTCTACATCCCTCATGCGTTGGTGTGTGTGCATACTTAATTCCCTTTGCAACCCTTTCCCTACCCTCCCTCCCTCCCCATCCCTCCATTTCTTGATCCCCTTCTTACTTGAGAAAGATCAATCTTCCTATTTCCTATTATCCATTACCTATTACTTTTGCTATTTATAGTTGATTATGAGAAACCATCTAATCTTTAAACTTGTGCATCTGATTTATCCCAGGGACATCTATGACTCAAGTGTATCCTTCTCTGTGGCAGAGCAGTGCTCCACTGGGTATAAATGCCAGATTTTCTTTATCCATTCATCTCTTAATGGACATATAGGCTGATTTCAAGAATCAGCTATTATCAATTGTGCTTCTATAAACATGGGTGTGCATGTATCACTGTAATATGTCTTTTACTCTTTTGGAGAAATATCTAGAAGGGAAATAGCTGGGCCCAATAGAATTTTAGTTTTAGTTTTCTGAGGAATTTCCATATTGATTTCCATAGTGGTTATAGTAGTTTACATTTCCCACTCACAATGTAGAAGGGTTCTATTTCCCTGTAGACACATCAACTATCATTATTATTTGATTTCTTGAAGATGGTCACTCTTTCTGGGGTAAGATGGAATTTCATTGTTCTTGTAACTTGCATTTCTTAACAGCCAGCAATATGTTGTGCATTTCTTCATACATTTATTGGCTATTTGTACTTCTGTGAGGTGTCTGTTCATGTTGGTTACCTGTTTTCTGTGTGTGTGTGTGTGTGTGTGTGTGTGTGTGTGTGTTTTGAGTCTTCTTGCAAATTCTAAGTTTTTTTTAGTTCTTTATATATTCTAGGTACTAGTCCTGCATGAGGGAGAGTTGAAAAAAAATTTTTCCCCATTCTGTAGGTTTTTTTCTTTACTCTGTTGGTTGTTTCTTTTGGTGTGCAGAAGCTTTTTAATTTGATATTATCCCTTTTATTCATTCTTGGTACTATTTCCTGTGCAACTAGGATTACAATTTATATGTATTGATGTACAGATCAGAATACCAAGTCAGACCGACCCAAAGGAAACTATGATTGTACTTATGAGATCCTAATGAGATAATTGACAATGTAAAATAGGAAGAAAAGGGCTAAAGGCATAGGGGAAGTAGGAGGGGTAGGGGAAAGTTAATAAGGGAAAAGAAAAAAATATAAGAAAATGAAAAAATGGAAATAGAGATTTTGTAAATGGGGAAGGGAGGAGGGGGTGAAGGGAGGGCAGGGATAAGGGGAAAAAATGAGAACCAAGACTTGTCATGTAAAGGTACAAGAGCCCTATGATGAATGTAATTGTACTGTATACCTAAAATGTACCAATAAACTCAATGAGGAAAAAAAATAAGTGGAATGAAAAGTTTATGTTTCCACCTTGGTACAACTGGACTTCATTGTAGCGAGCTGGCTTCAGGTTAGTGTTCACTTCTCAGGCCTGACTTTTGAAAAGCCTGAACAAACGCTTCACAGAGTAGGTTTCCAAGCTTCAGATATTATATTAACTACTCTTGTTACTTCTTATTTGTTAAAACTGGACCAAAGAACTCATTCTTAAATCATGCAAAATCCCTTCCCTAGGCAAATTCTGGACTTTATCGCTCTGGATATCTATCTCCTTTGACAAATGATTACAGGAATTTGTTGAATTTTGTGGGAATATTTCCCCCAGGAATGTAGCTTCTCCTCCTGGTTTATCTGCCCCTCTGCTTGTGTATGCTCCTTCGTGAGTCACTGGGGGAGACCAGGTGCCAAGATCCAGCTCAGGCATTCCCCCCTGGGACTGGCCCCTGGCCCCTGTGTACTAGGAGAGGATCACCCAGGTCCCAGTTTCACAGTCCAGCTTGCCAAGAGCCCAATCAGATGCACAGATCTTTGTTTTGTTTTCCCTTCCCTGAAATCATTCCGGAAGTTTGAGTTTCTTTTAAAATATATGTTCATTTGCAAATATATTCCAGCAGACTGACACAGCTGTTACAATTGATGACCCTGTAATGACACATTATCATCCAGAGTCTATAATTTTAATTATAGTTTACTCTGCTACTGTACATTGTGTGGATTTTAATAAGTACATGATGACATAAAGCCACCACCACATTGTACTATCATACAGAATAATTCCACTGCCCTAATACTCCTCCATGTTCTGCCAACTCACCCCTCCCTCCTATAAATTCATGGAACCCACTAGTGTCTTTATCTTCATAGTTTTGTGTTTTCCAAAATGTCATTTAGCTAAAGACATAGTATGATGGCTTTTCAAATTGCCTTTTTTACTTAGAAAAAAAGATTAAAGATTCTTCCACATCTTTTAATGGCTTGATTACTTGCTTTGCTTTTTTAGTGCTAAACACTATTACATTGCATGGTATACTGCACATACTTTATTTTCCCATTCACCTACTGAAGGATGTCTTAGTTGTTTTAAGTTTTGACAATTATGAATAAAGCTGCTATAAAACATAGATCCATAGTTTTATATGATCATATATTACCAAAGTACCAAAGACGGCGATTGCTGGATTGTATAACAAGATGAAATTTAATTTTGTAAGAAATCACAAATTTGTTTTCCAGAGTGGCTGTACCTTTTTGCATTCTCATGAGCAATGGAGGACTATTCTTCTTTTGCACATTTTCATTAACAGTTGGTGTTGTCAGTGTTCTGAATGTTCATCATTCTAACAGCCATGTGGTGGTGTCTCATTTTAGTTTTAATTGAGTGAAATTTTCATCAAGTCCCAGGACCCATGCCTGTCACATGAGATTACATGCTTTCCTCTAAGATTACTTCTCAAACTTACGGGGTTAGAACATCAGGAAACAAATCCCTCCAGAAGCACAGAGCCTACAGAATTTATCAGGAAAAAAACAGAACTAAGTCCAAAATGGCCCCATTTCTTTATTAATTTCCTGCTGTTACTGTAATATATTGCCACAACTTTATAGCTTAAAAGAATGAAAATTCATTATCTTACAGATCTAGAGGCCAAAAAGGCAAGATCAGTCTCATAAGATTGAAGGCGAGGTGTCAGTAAGGCCAGTTCCGTCTCCGTGCTCGGGAGAATCTACTTCCCTTCCTTTTCCCACTTCACCAGCTACAGGACACTATTTGTTAGGTGTCCCTCTTCCACCTTCAAAGCTAGCAGACTGGAATATTTCTGTTATCCTGTTGCTTTCTAATTTAGTGTTCAACTTTTCCCAATCTTCTGTCTTATAAGGATCTTTGTTAGGAATTTTGGTGCCGTTGGGAGGTGGTGAACTCTTTAGGTGGTGCAGTCTCACTGAAGGAAGTTAGGTCACTGGGAGTGAGCCCTTGAAGGAGGTATTGAAATCTTGGCCCCTTCCTCTCTCTCTGTATTTCCTGGCCAGCCAGGAAGAAGTTTCCTCTGCCATGTGCTTCACCCTGATATACTGCTTGTCACAGGTGCGATGGCAATGCAGCCAAGTAACCATGGATTAAAATCTCCGAAAGCATGAACCAAAATACCTTTACTTCTATACGATGATTTTCTCCAGTATTTTGTCACACTGACAGAAAGCTTTCACCCTGATATACTGCTTGTCACAGGTGCGATGGCAATGCAGCCAAGTAACCATGGATTAAATACCTTTACTTCTATACGTTGATTTTCTCCAGTATTTTGTCACACTGACAGAAAGTTAACTTCCTTATACTCACATCCTTGACTTTGTGATATTGGCAAGAACCTTTTGCCATATACATTCACAGGTTCTTGGGATTAGAATGTAGGCAACTCCAGAGAGACCACTGTTCAGTCTAGTACACTTGTCAATAAATATGCCAGGGCCTAAAACATTGTACAGACACTTGAATAGACATTTTGCCGTGTATCTCAGACTGCACCAGATACTGTATATGGGATAGAAAATGGACAAATCTTTGTCATTATTTTGTGGTTTTTGTTTGTTTGTTTGTTTGTTTTGTTTTGTGTTTTGGTCCAATTTGGGTCCTTGCTCTTAAGAGGCAGGAGGAGGAAACACCGAGCTAAACCCCCGACCCAATCTTTGTCATGCTTACCTTATTTTTGTTGGAATTATGGAATGTGTACCACTCTTGATATATCCTAATTTTCACCCCTTAAAATACTATACAGAATAAACCAAATTGATCCTATTTTCTCCCTTTTCTAACCATGTAAGGTAAATCTGTCCAAGTTACCTATAACAGATTAGTTCTGAATTATTAAAATAGAAATGAACTTATGACCGTTCACTTTTGTTGTACAAAAATCCATAATTCATAAGGCATCTGCTTCTGTAGATGGAAAGGCTGCTGCAGTTATTAGATCCATGGAACCCAATGGGAAGCAAATACATGGAGGAATTGGTATCACACCACAGTCAGATTTGTTTACTAAAGCAGGAGGAAAATTGAAGAATTAAAATGTTTAAATACATTTTTGTCAGTGGAGATCACAATGTTATAGAACCTAATTAATCAACATTTATATAATATGGCTTTTTATTATAGTCTAAAAGGCAAAGTACATTAATATTTTTAAAATTTAAAAAAACCTTTATAGCACTATGTCTTTTAAAACCAAACTAACTTCAACTATTATCTGCCATCAATACTATCACTTAAAAAAGAAACCAAACAAAAATATAAAGACTGTACAAAAAATTTTTAAGCTTTAAATGTATAGCAGAAAACCACAGAATTTAGCTGTTATTATACTACTGATAAGACATAACACAAATATTTTGGTTTCTCTGATCTTTAATTTTCTTATTTATAAAACGTGAGTTCCATTCGCTTCTTCAAAAGTTTATTATAACAAGTAGATGAAATAATGTGGCCTAAGTGCTTTGTGAAATGCTATACAAAAACTTATATGTATTATAAAAGGTCTGCTATAGACCGTAGCTTGTTCATAAAATACACTTCTAATTGTGTATATTTAAAAATAGTAGGCATTTTTAAAGTTTTACAAAGCACATTTGCATACCCCCAGAGGGTATCTCTAAAATTTCCATGTTGTTGAAGTTATTATTAATTCTTTATCAAATAAAACTTCTAGAAACAAAATTCTAGAAATAAGATTAGATTCAGGAAAAAAGCAAATGATTATGGTGCCAGGATGGATGAAACAAAGCACATCTAACAGCCAGTTTTTTAGTATTAAAAAAAAAAAGAATTCAGGAGGCTGAAGGTGTAGTTCAGCAATATAACACTTACCTACATACACATAGCCCTGGGTTCACTCCTCAGCACCACCCAACAAAATGGAGGAGGGGAGAGGGAGAGCCAGAAGATGATGGAGAACTGGAGAGGCAGGAGGAAAGGAAGAAGCGGAAGGAAAAGGAAAGAAAGACTATCCAAAGCAAAAGGAGCCTGGGTCCTAACAAGTTGTCTTAGTCATCTAATCTCTAATCTTTTGGCTTCTCCCAACCTGTGCCTCCTGTGTCCGTTTGACTGATAAAGACTATGATAAAAGTGTTTCCTGACAGAACAACAAATGTGAAAAGTTTTGTAACTTTTAAAGTGTTGCAGAAATATCTCACTTTACTGAAATAAAAAATGCTCTCAAAAGACCCTGCTTCAAACAGAATTTTTTAAAGTTAAAGGGTGGGATGTAACTCAGTGCCAAGTCCCTATATTCAATTTTCAATACTGCAAAAACAACAATAAATGTGCTCTTAAGAAAGCTACAAAATTATTTGTATGACTGGAAGGTAGAGTGACAAATAAATGTGAGAAAACAATTTAATGACTGAAATATATAGATATATTCACTTGATTCATAATCTTAATTTACCACATATTTTATAGATAAACTGCTCCTTAACATTTCCTAGAATATGTTAAAAATAGTAAACGCTACTGCACTGATGCTGAAAAGTAGTGCCTGTCTCCTGGAGTTGTCATAAGAATGTCACACATGGCTCAGTGAAAATCACCCAGCCCGGTCTTTTGTTCTGTGGCACCCAACCTCACCTCTGTCCCTCAACCAAAGGATTAAACCTGACACAAGGGGTGCTCCTGGGTTCTACCCCAATTCCTCAGCCAGTGTCCTTTCTGATTAGACCACATTGTGCTGTCCTGGGTGTTCCACATTTTAAGCAACACCCCAGCTGACATGTACACCAGTTACTGCTCACCTGTATCCAGAGGTCTGGATTCCAGATCACAGACAAATCCTTACACTTAGTTACATCTTTTCCAATTCTCTACGAATCTGGATTTTTATTCAGAGAACATTATATATAGCATCCACTCAATAAATATGTATTGCTGAATCATTCTCGTATATCCCAATTTAAGTAAATAATTTAAGCTTCTTTACTTTTTAACTCAGATAGCATTGTTTACTTGTTCATAGCTGTGCTGAAACATTTTATTCCTAGAATCACTAAATGTATTCATAATTCACTTCAAGTGAGCAAATTAAATCTGTAAACAATCATTGATAGTCATGGATCTGATCTGAATACAGCAGATTGTTGTGTTCTAACAAAGTAAGTAAGCTAGAGTTTTTTACTTATTTATTTTAAAACGAATGTTGGCTTTAAAGTGTTACATGTACCATTTACCAATTTAGTCTGAGGAAAACACAGTTAATACCTTTTCATACACCCCGTTATATTTTCAATATGTAAAATGAGGTTTATCACATATGTTTTGTACTCCTTGCTTTTTTCCCTTAACAAGTTCTTGAATATCTCTTTTCATAGGTCAATAGCATCAATCCTAGATGGTCAACTGATTCTCCATTTCCAAATATTTTAGGTATGTCCTTGAATAACTCATTTGAAGAGACTGACAACAGTGATAAAATATTAATGACATATTTTTAAAATTTTGTCTAACCATGCTTTAGTAATTGGGTTAGGTTATGTTTATTTTTCATGTCCAGATTTGACAAAGGCTTTTATGTAAAGCAGTGTTATACTGAAGAGAGGATACATTTCTTTAAATTTGTTAGAAATCTAGTTAGAGTCTACAATGAATTACAAGAAATATGGTAAAGAAATTATAAAGGTTCTTGAGTGCTATATTGGAAGTCTTAACCTAAAAAGTGACTTAAGAAAATCGCATAATGCATACATGACTCAGCCAACACTTACTAAGCCTACCTTGTGCTGGACACTGTTGTATAATATTCCAATAAAAATCTGTATCTGTGGGGATTTCACAGCCTAGCCAAGAGCACATTCAAGTGAACAATTCCTAGCAGACGAGGAGATAATATTTCAGAGCTATGGTTTTGGAGGGCTAAAATACAAGATTTAAGAACCTAGAGAAGGGCTAACTAACCTACCCCAGAAAGGACCAAGAGAGATGCTGTAGCTTAAGCTGTAAGTACGATGAAGTTGGGCCACAGTCAGGGAAAGAGATCTAGAAGTAAAGTAACTAAATTATGGAGATAATAAAAATCATGGCATATTTGAGATTATAAAAGCATTTAGAGGAGTATGATGTGTTTAAAATTCAATGATGAGCTAGAAAAGAAAATAGTTCCTCAATTCCTTGTAAATTATGAGTGCAAATACTACTTTGAAGGAAAAAGGTTTATTACAATAACATTTACATATTGTAATATCATTAGCAAATACTTTTCTCTCAAAGAAATACATGTTGTAAAATGATAGATTATTAAAATTCATAGAACTGACCAAGGTGTAAGAAGTAGACTACCCTAAACTGATCATGGGAATAAATATTGCAGCAAATTTTGTGGAAAAAAATTTGACACTACACTGTAAGAATATTTATCTGTCTTTCCATCCTCTTATTCAACTCTGCTTCTAGGAATTTGACAGGAGATATTTTCATGTTATGGCATAATTGTATTTTTATAAGTAAAAAGACACAAATAAAATTTAAGTATACAAATATTCATCACAGAATCACTCATAATAGAAACAAAAGAGAAACTACGTGAATTGAGAGCTACAATTGAGAACTACGAAAAGTAAATTATGTTTCTTATATATATTCATACTTGCATTAAATACATGATATAAAATGTTATGTACTGTGTGATTTAGTTTTTATAATAATATACAATTTAATATAATTAAATAAATATATATACATAATAAATATTCATATATCTATATAACTGAAAATATTTATGCCAAATAGAAGCAGTGGTTATTTTTCAGAGGTGGATTACTGTTTTTAAATTTTTTCTTTATCTTTTCTTTTGTATTTTTCTAACTTTTTACAATGAAAACATTAATTTCATAATTGGAAAAAAAAAACTTCTCTAAGACTGAAATAACACAGAGCAAGACAAATAAATGGACAATGCATCAAAACAGTAATTTCACCTCACTCTTATAAATTCTGCTAGTCTAAGGTTATTGTATACTAGGCTCTGTGGATTGAACGAGGTCATTACCTTACATGTCATTCATCAAAATGAATGTTTAAAATATCTTTCTGTTTAAAAGAGTCTCAAGGGATTTGGTAAAATGCCTGCATGAATGCATTATTAAATGTGTCCAAGAGGATGCTGATTTGAATTTATAAGTCAACTTCAGAAGAAAATGAATGAGGGCACCACCACATTCATGTCCTTTTCCAATTTTACTTTTCATTAGTACATGTTTCCAGGACGTAATGATTATATTCCCCATAGGCAGTTCATACATATGCCATAACACTATGTAATAGTAACTTTCTGGTCCTTACACAAATTATGTCAATGCAATCATTGTCAAGGATATCCATCATTGGATTTTGACTCATGGGAATAATAGCTCATAAATATTTTCAAGTCATATGATTGCCTTATTTATCTAGATAAATATTTTTTCAATCCCTGAGGAAACAGCTCTTAGGGTAACTCTATGGCTACTAATGATTTTACCACCATTTTAAAAGGTTTTGCTAATTTAAAAAAAAATAGCGATATGGATTCAATTAAAGATGCCTTCCAAAAAATAAATATAGTAACTATGCATTAATTGGAACAGAATTCCAGAATTTTCTTAGGCACAGGGCCTTCTGAAGATGATCTCGCATGTTAATATTTATGGCAGGTCCGCTGGGAAGTTATATACAACAGGTAAGTCTTAGGAAAGGTAAGGAGTAGGAAATTCCTTGGAGAGCCATAAATATCCAAGCCTGCTTTAACATGCTACAAGGGAAGCAAGGCAATCCATTGGCTAAATAATGGAATTGAACTTTCTAATTGAATTTTCAGCAAGGTAAATACGATTGCATTTTATCCGTGGAAAAATAAAGTCGATTTTTGTATCTTTTAACCCACTTCCTTGCCCATTCAAGATAATTTTTAGTCTTCAGTCTTATCAGTGTTCTAGAAATCCCTCTATTTTAGGAGCGGATGTATCAACTCAATCTTATTTTATTGCAAAGTATACTCTTGTGATGAAAGTATCTTTGCAAAATTCTTTATTGTGAATTTATTTTCAGGTTGTTTCAATAATTTCATGAATAGAGTCTGAAACGAGCCTGAGATTATCCTAGATTAGGGATGGGAGTCACCATGGTATGCACCAGGGCAGTGATGAGAAGAAGTAAACATGCTACTCAAGTAAAGTAGCACCTGATTTGGTTGCGTGTTTTCATTTTATGAAAGAATACTGCCAGCTCCTAAATTGAGCGTAAAATGACAAATAGTGCTATGACTACTTCTATCTACAAGACAAAGGAGATAAACAAAATTATTTCTAAATTCCTTTCCATTTTTACAATACTATGATTCCACTTTCTCACCATAACATGACATTAACGGCTACCCAATGCTACAGAAGCATTTGAAGAATGTTTTTAATGACTGTAGACTGCCAACTATCATTTTCCATGTCACTGGCCCAGAAAAAGGCTTGAGGTCCATTTGTAATTTATGGAAACGAAGGCCTTAGAAGATCAAACTAAAGTAAAAGTCTCCTTTCGAGTGTTTCTTCAGAAATGCATTTTTGTGGGAATAATTAGAGAGAGCATTTCTTAATGGATATTCAATATTTTGGCCAAACCATACAAATCTTCATTATCCTTAAAAACAGAAATGATTAATTAGAGTAATGATAACCAATCTTCCATGCCAGTTCTCAGAAAACAAATGCATCTCAGAATATTCCTAAGCAGATATTTATCTGGGCAAAGATGGAGCCTGGCAGATTTTTCAGAGGTGACAGTTGAACAACAAAATCTCTCCCGCTCTGTAAATCATCCATTTTCCCTACAGTATTTTCTAGAAATGAGGAGGAATCTGGGAGGAAGTACAATGAAAAAGTAGAAAAATGGAATTTAATTAGCATCCGAACACTGAATCTTGAAGATTCAATAAAATTGTATGAAAATGCAGTGAAGTTCTGAGCACGGGCATCACTATCTGAGGCCAAGCAGCTATGAAGAAGCCACACATAGTCTCCATCCTTCTCCACCAGACACAAAGCAGCATCTCGCGGAGACAGCTGAGGGCGAGGGGCAGCAGACCTCCAAGAAGACTAAGAAAAAGGAACAGCAGGAGCTCTGTCCCTGAGGAAGTCATTGCAAGTTAGAATCCTGAGATCTCTTGGAAAAGGGTTCCCCTGAGGGTCTCCCTTGAGGTTCACATGGAGATTCAGAAATAAGTAGATATGGGTGTCAGTTTCATTGATTACATTTTCACCAGAAAGACAATGAAGGTTCATGTATTTATATTTCCACATAAATGAATCTGGAAAGCAACTTGGATTCATCCTGTACATGGTGAGGCCAATAGCCTCTATATGAGTATATAAAGAGGTTAAATCTGAGGCTAAGCTAAAACTCTTTTTCTTTTTTCAAATGAATTAAATCTAAATATGAACTTTTAAAGTAGAGAAACAGAGAGGTTGTTACTTACAGGCTAATATTTCATTACTATACTTTAATGAAGCACTCTCCCTTGTTAATAACATGGAGACTGGGTAAATGAATTTTAAACACTGGCCTTCATTGTTTAATTGCAAAGTAGATGATAAATGATGTAATCATTAAAGTCCTTTATAATATTTTACAACGGTATTTCATGATACTGTTGACTGCTTCTTAGGAAATGTATATGTATTTTATAAATAATTTTAATATTTTATTAATTTAAAATATTCCACATATTTAGATAAAAGAGGTTTGGCAATTTTGGTGTTAGGTTATGCAGTTTTTTTGTTACTTTTAACTTGATGCTTTACATGAAGTTTTATTTATCAATATCCTTGTTAATGTTTCTAAATTCCTGTTAACATACGGTTTGACTTTCTGATCTTCTAAAGAAGGATATGAATAAAAAGATTTGAAAAAAAAAATTCTTACCTGTACACATTTTAGAAATCACCATATCAGTATTCTGATATCAGTCTTTAATTTCAATCATTGTCTCTATATAGACCTGTGGAAGTATGAGAAATCTCCTGTTTTTAACCTATTATATCCCTGATATATCCCTGTATTATAGTCCAGATTAAGATAACACGATGTGCTCGCTTTTTTCTGTATAGTCTGCCAGGCCAACAAAAGAGACAAGGAATTCACACCGAAGGCTCCAAAGAGTGTCAGGGCTCCTAAGTGGACTCAAATGATCTTCTTCTGTTTGGTCACCCACTCAATACAAATTACTTCAACAGAGTTATTGTTTCTACCCTATGCTAGTTTATTCATGTAGCAATCAAGCATTTGAATCACACTGAAAATGAAATCTTAACTTGTTTCACTAATGAAACTCATTTTATTTCTTTTAATTTGTGTCTCGGATTATTACCTTGTGACACTGAAAAAACGGTGATAAAGCCCTTTAATTGATGGCGCTCTTTGATATTTGTTACACCTGCTCTAAAGTAATTAGTTATTCAACTGTAATAACTGTTCATTAAAATGAAATGCAGTAAATGTCAGGAAATCTGTAAGTCAACTTATCTACCTAGCAAAGTGATGGTTTGTTACGCTACAGAGAGCAAAGGGCTATCCGTCTGCATGTATGACTGGGATGTATTCCCATGCTATTTTTTAATGCTCTGTGTTTAATACCTTTGGTTCTTAGCAAACAGGTGTCTTCATTATACAAAAGGTATAAATAGACATAAACAACTCCCCTGATGGCAGAGAAACCAAAGACTCAATTCCCATAGAGAATCGATTGCTCCATCATGGAAATGCCCTCTGAGCTCCAGCCTGAGGAAAGAGGTCTGTTTTGCTGTACGTAATGCTTGCCTGGGGAATAGATTGTCGTGGAGACATTCATAAGCATGAAAGACAAATTCTTTCGAGAATGAATGAATCATTCCAAGACTCACACAGGAAGCAGCTTCTGGCTACCTCTGCTGATGCTACTTTGCTAGCTGCAGGCAGAGTTCAGTAAATACAGAAAGGCTGATCCTGCACTTAGCTACAGCACACGTGCAGGGAGCACAATGGATCTTAATAAATAAGCAATAGAATAGACAAACATTTTGTCTCCACGTTTCAAAGGAAATTGCCTTCTAAAAGAAGAAAAGGAAAACGTATCTTTGAACTTTTGGGAGACCATCTAAAGATTACATAATCACAACCAGATAAAGCATGAAAGAAAATTTTTAAAACTAAGATCTCTTTTCCTCTATCTCTATTTTCTGCAGACATGTCACCTGCCCAACTCACTTATTCACAGGATCCTACAACTTATAAGTGCCTTAACATCGTAATACTAATGTCTGCCTTACAAGGGGGGTTATCAATTCTACTAGAACTGGATGACCTTGACAAAAGACTTAGATGACCTTGGAGGAAAAAACATTTTCAAATATAAATGATTTCACTGCTTAGCCATTCATCTTTTAGCATAAGTATAAACATTTATATTTTAAGGAAATCTATAAAACATTTGAGCATAACTGGCCATTCAATTATGCAGGATGCTCATTAGATAGCATATACACTCAACTGCAGACCATCTGTTCCTTGGTAAACATCATGAGGTTGATTTTTATAATTTCTCTTTATAGAAACTGCTAGGTACTTATGCTTATACAGTAAAGCACTCTGTAGTTCTGCCCTGAAATTTTTTATGAAAATACTCAGGGTGAGGGAATTGCAGTTTACATAAATATGAGCCCAGTGATAACCCCATATCTTTTGTTTTATTTCCCTCATTAATAAAATCTTCTGGAATCTTTACTTGTTTTATTTTGAAGAGAGAACAGAAGTTTTCCTGGATCATTAGTTGAAAACTAACAGAGACACATTAAGCTTTAAGGCAAATAATTAGGATTAAAACTATGATTTATAAACACATTTGACTTCCTGGAATTGATACATATATATAAATTAATAACTTTTCACCTTGTGTTGATACAATAGGAAAATGAGGGCTTTCTGACTGTCTCCCCTTTCTTATGGTACAGAGATTGAACCCATGGTCTTCACACTGAGCTACACAGTTGGTTCTTTGTTATTTTTTTTATATTTCAACAGGGTTTCACTAAGTTGTTCATTCTGGGCCTGAACTTGCAATTCTCCTACCTGAGCTCAGAGTGCTGAGATTACTGGTGTGCACAGTTGTGCTCAGCACACATGCCTCATATTTTTTAAACTATTGACTAGATGATATTTAGAAGAGACACCCTTAAGCAGCCTTTGCTAATACTCCTCCACAACTAGGCTCCCAAGACAGGAACATCACTGAATTGAGAGAGGGGAGCCAAATCCATGAGTAGTTTTAAAGGAGTTCATCAAAACAATGAAGTAACCGGCTAAAATGTTTTTCTATATTTATATGTGTTCAAGATCCAACTAGAGAGAGAAACAAATTCTAGTTAACTCAGGAAGGAAAATAATATAAAAGTATATTGAAGAGCTCACTGGTTCTCCTAGAAAGATTTGATATTGCTCCAAAATAAGGTATATAACCTAGAGAATCTAGAGATCCTAAACAGTTGCAAAACCTCTGGGTAAGAGCAAGGTGGTTAAGACTCTGGTGCAAGCTGATGCAGCATCACACCCCTGGAAACACAGCTGGTGCTGGCCTGAAACACAAATGCTAAGCTGCCCCCATTGCTCTGTGAAGTCAGCGCTAAGTCCTAAGTCCCAGAACTAAGCAGAACGATTCTGTTAGGCAAGTTTAGGCCATGTGCCAGCACTTAAACTATGCAGGCTCCCAAGGCAAATAAGCTCTGCAAGTCTAGATTCCACCCTCTGAGTGGGACTTAACTGCCATGAAACTGATATATAGCCATGTAACCAACAGGAGATACTAGGTGACTTAAAATAAATATGTATATGCATATATATATAAGATTATACAATATAATGCTAAATATATACTTACATAAACTATAGTATATTTATATGTAAATTATATATGTGTAATATTAAATTATATAAATATGATTATACATGCAAATACATATCTTTTGGAAAACTGATTTTTACTGGAAAGACAGTTCATCACATTTAGCAGACTCTTACCAGTGCTGGTTACCTAGTTGTGCCAAAAACTGCTACAGCATTACGTTGAATCATAGATCTTTACCTCAAGAAGGAGCCAGAGAATCAAGGAGTCCTAGAGGCCTACCCTGCCAGCCATTAGCAAAATCAACACAAGACTGGAGTAGAAGGACTTGGAAAGATGAAGCTATTTTTGTTGGGACAAACCTAATCTCTCTTCCAGGCCTTCAGTTTGAAATTTACATTTATTTGGTACTTCCTTATAGTTTTTCAGTGTATAAAAATTATCAAATTTCTTCACTAGTTACCAGAGGGAAAAAAAATGACAGATATATAGAAAAGCTCTTTATGTTATGGGGGGTGTCTTTTTTCAACTGGATGTTGTTATTTGGCTGCAGCTAATTCTGCCTCTCATGAACTGCTTGAAAGACACGTAGCATTAAAAGTGTTCATTCATCTCCAGAGTTGAAGAAAACAATTCAATTTCCAGGACATACATGACTCTATTATGAGATATTCTATCCTTAAATAAAATTTTGAGCAAATTAGCTCCAAGAAAATTTGCTAACACATTCTTTATTCTTTCATCTTTCTCTCTCTTTTTTGCTTCTTTATATTCTAGAAGGACCTTATAAGATGGACCTAGGACCTTTATATTCTAGAAGATCCTTAAATATTTGCTTTGTAAAAATATTGTATTTTGCTCTAATTCATTTTATTTCTTTGTTTCATTTCTCTTTCTCTCTTTACCTGATAAACTTAACTTTGCACCTAAGTTTGAGTTTGAAGTGATAAAAGAACCCTGATTTATTCAGTGGCAGTGTAGAGCTCAGAATAAAAGTATGACCTAGAGATACAGATTTCAGGGAAAGCTAGGAGAACTGAGTTTTTAGAGATGACATCAGCCCTTTCAGTGAGTAGCATTACAAACTACCTACTGAGGGAAGGAGACATGGTGACAAACTACAAAGGTCTGAAACATTTCTGAATCTTCCAAGCCTGGTGCAACACCACAGAAGATGGTTGGGGAAGCGAACACAGCCTACTGACCACTACAGAAAGTTGAGAGATAAGTCTGTAGAGTTGTTGAGAATTAAAGAGGGAAATGATGTAAGGGAAGGCCAGTGAAGCCTTGCAGATTGAAAGAAATGGGAAGAAACTAGCACCCAGAAGAGCAAAATCAGAAACCTGAAGGGGCAGGTGGCCCTGCTTCATTAAGTTGCTGCTCACACTGGAGATGGCTGTGGCCGGATGTGCAGCCCTCAATACACTGCTAACCCCAATCCCAAAGTGGTGGGAATGGGCTACGTGCTATTGGAACTGCATCCTTATCATCATCTGACCTTGGAAGAGGAATTCTGTGGCCCCATCGCCCAGCTTGAGAACACTGTAACTCCCTATCTTTCAGTGCTACCTTTTTTGTAACCTGCAGGGTCAGCAGCTGATCCCTGGAAATAACTGTGAATACTGCCTTTCCGTGGCCTGAGTCTTCTATATCTTTGGATCTATAAGAACTCAAGAATCCAGAAAGTCTAAACCTTCAAACAGTTTTAAATCTAAAGTTTAGCTTCAGCGGTCATAAGGTTAACCAAAAGTCACCTTTGCAAAATCCAAAAAACAGAATGAATAAAATAAAATGAGAAGTATGGACATAGCAGTCACTGAAAGGGGAATTTATGCTATATTATACATAGTGCAGACACAAAAAGGAAAGATAAAGGCCCGATTTTTTAAAGAGCCTTAAGAGTTTCAAGAGATTATTTTAAATGCACAGTATGCTTTGTCTGTGAGGGCATTGTTAGATATACCACGAAAAATGACTCTAAAATTTGGCCAAGAGTTTCCTCTTCTATTTTATTGGTAGCTGAAATGCTAGTAAAGGATACTAAGAAAATATAAACCTGCTTTGAAGTAAGTACATAAAAGACAGCTAGGAATAAGGTAACCATAACGCATGGCCCCGGTTCCAAGTGTTGCAATCTTATAAAGAAGCAAACACTTAAATGAGGCCATGGGGAAATTGATGGAGAGACTCCAAATAGCATTTTTGATGTTAATTGTTAAGGCCTAGGGAAATAGCATTTTAGAAAAAGGAAGAAAATGAAGGAGGGAGAAAAAAGAGGAATCGATGGAAAGAGGGAGAGAGGCAGGAAGGAATGGAAGAGGAAAGAGAAAGGAAGGAAGGAAGACCCGTTTGCCAAGAATATATTTGGGAGCTCATTCTCTCAGCAATATTCATTAGAAATATGATCAGCGAGGCTTAAAGCAATGCACTAAGCCATAGTCAGTTGCTATCAAGACCCTACATCAGTGTCTGTCCAATTAACTTAATATTTTCTTTAATTATGCCACCCCATTAAAAGGCATCCATTTTATGAACTGTGGGTTGATGAAAAGGTTTTCTATTTTGCCCATGTCTGTAATGCAGACTGAAGAAGGGCTGCACTCCAGATCCTCACATGCACAGTTCATAAATTCAAGAATAAACACTGCCTCTTCTCCTGTCCTTCCACCAGCCAGGAAGGAAAGCAGCTGGAGCAGCTTCCAGGACTGCACTGCAGGCAGAATCTTCAGAAGGGAAAAGCTCACAGCAAGGCTCCTGAGTGACCTCCTCTGCCCTTTAGCTGCATTGAGTCAGGTGTCAATTTTGTTGCTCTCAGGGACCATGCAGGGGATCTAGAGAGACCTGGCTTTTCCCTCTGAGGAATATCACACAACAACAACAACAACAACAACAACAACAACACACACACACACACACACACACACACACACACACTGTTTCTTCTTTGTTTTTGTATAAAAAGGGGAAATACATTGAAAAGTGAACCTTAAAGAAAAATCAGAAAATGGCAAATAAATGTGGAGTTTTAGTGGAAATTTTAATGGCTTTATGAAATGAAACATGGTACATGCTAACAGGCTCTTTTTGGTCTGACTTTTTCTCCTGAATTTTGTTAGCAAATATTTCCTGATGCTTAATGAACATGCACTTGCCTGGGTATATAATTGCAAGCATAATTTTTCCTTCTAGCTTATATTTTAGGAAAAACTCTTTTTGCTTTTCTGAGTTTTCTCAACTGCAGTAATTTATTTCATACTATATTTTCCACAAATAGACAAGAAGTAGAGTAGTGTTGAATAGGTCAAACCTGTTGCCTCCTAATTAGTTTTTTGAGGAGTCTCTTAATGGTGAAAGACAAGTTCAAACCCACTGATGCATGTAAAAGTATAGCATGAAAATGTCCTTATAAAAGAGTGGTGTGATTCATATACGCCAGAATCGAAGTACTAAAACACACAGGGACAAACGAGCAAACGGTAAATTCTGTCTGCACAGCCTCAGGTTAGCTGCGCTGGTCTGAGGTGTGGAGCTATCCACATAATGGCAAAGGGGATGATGAATTCAGACCAAGGGGGGCTATTTTCATAGGGGGGGTTCGGTAGGAACCCCAGGTGTAGTACCTACCAAGGATGTTTACATCTAGAGAGTCGGCATCTGTCAAGAGATAATACAAAAGGGCTGGGGATCTAGCTCAGTGGTTCCGCAGCCTGCCGAGTTTGATCCCTGGTATGAGGGAGGGCGAGGAGAATGCAAAGCTACAGGCGCAATAGCAAATCAGTACTGCTTCCTGTTTAATTCCAGACAGAATGTCAGCCCTCATCCTGAAACATGGTAGGAGAGAAACATTTTGTTTCCATTCCAGTTCCACTTTCAAAAAAAAAAAAATGCTCCTCAATTTGATATAAAAAGGATAAACTGAGGAGTTAAATTTTCATTGGTTGACTGAGAAGCAACAGGGCTATAAATACACAAAAAATATGTGATTTTTTTTAATTGTGTCAAACAAAAGTATAAAGATTGCTAGACCATAAACCATAATCCTATACAAAAGGAATCCTATTAAAGAAACAATATACATCAATCCCCGGTACCAAAAAAAAAAAAAAAAAAAAATCGGAACAAAAAAAAAAAAAAAAAAAGAAACAATATACACATACACATATAAATGATTCATATTTTTAATCTGTATTTCAGTGTAATATAATTTAATAGACAGTGAAAATTTTTAAATTTTCTTTTACACAGTCTCAGAAAGTCTTCTTGTATAACAACCTAATTACCTTTTAGATCATATCAAGTTTAAGCAACTGAGCCCATGATATTTTCTAGATTTTTAGCAAACACCAAAATTCTACAGATGTGTTTGGGATGTTCTCAAGGTCTTTTCTAGACCAATGCATAAATGAAAGTCTCTATGATCATTTTACTTAAAATTATTTTTTGGGCCTGGAATTTAGCTCAGTGGTTCCACCACCTGCCTGTATTAAGCGCAAGGTCCCGAGTTCAATGCCCGGTACCTAAATAAATAAATAAAGTTATTTTTTGTGTTCAATATCTCTGTCACAATTATACAGTAAAGATGTGTTACAAATGTTTGTATTTAGGAAAAATATTAATTTCCCTTTTTAAAGAATGATTCACCAAGCCAGGCATGGTGGCACACTCCTGTAATCCCAGCACCTGGTAAATTGAGGCAGGAGGATTGGCCCAAATTGGAGGACATCTTGGGCTACAAAAGTGAGTTCAAGACCAGCCTGGACAAGATAGCAAAACCTTGTCTCAAAAATGAAAACAAACAAAGAACAATTCACCAGCTTCTTTGCTTCAAGTTGCTTTCTTAAGCAAATGTTAGCTTTTTTAAAACTCAACTGAACCATAAAATATAGGATGTTTCAGAGGGGTTTTAGCATTGTAAGTAATATCAAACTATATGAAATATCAACTCAGTTTGAAAAGCATGACTCATGTTTGTTTTTACTCCTCTGTGCACAGGGAAGGGATAAGTTCCTAATTATCTTGCAAACAAGCAGTGCACAGACACTTCAAAGTCAATTCATGTATAACAATGCCATCAGCTCTTTGCCCAAATAGGATGAGCTTGTGATGGAATATTGTATCAGACTGCAAGGGGGCAGTGGATAAGTCAATAAATTTGCCAACCGTGTAGGGACTATTTACAACGTGAAGGCAAGATTATAGGAAATTGTAAAAGGCCAGAGTAGCATTTTGAAGAGAACAGCAGGGTGCAATTACTGTCCAAAGCCTGTGAAGGTAACAGAGGGAGCAGTTATTCGAGAAGAAAGAAGGGGGCCCAGCAAGCTAAGCAGAGAGATGTATCCTGCTTACTACCTGCCTGCTGGCTCCCAGTGGTGCTCCCTAGTGGTTGGACCAAAGCAATGTTTGCAGACAAGAGAACTATTGAGGTGGAACCTATAGTCACCCTCCAGGGCACACTCTAAGGTAGAAATGGTCTTTACTGGGGAGGTAAAAGGAACAGGCCCTACACAGCATGGGAACTATCATTTAGGACTTGACATTTTACCTCCTGACCCTGAATATTCCAGCAATGGATTTTGAACCCAAAATTTCCAAACTTAGATCTGGTGATGTGCTAAACCTTATCTGGAATTCCCGCCTTTTCTCAGTACACTTCTTCCTAGTACACTCGGAAATGATACATAAGAAAACTTAATACTTAACTCATATCTGGGGAGTAATTTAGGATTTAAAAGAATGTGGCTCTTGGGTTATGCACTTGCATATTCTCTTCTTTCAAACAGATATGGAATTTATGAGTAGCTAGCTATTCGGTATGTTTCAATATATACAACAAAGAGAAAGTGTTGCCAGCTCCCCAGGTCTGTACTACCCATCTGTCCCCAAGGAGCATAGGAAGGGGCTTTGGTGGAAAGAAAGAAATAAAGATTTATTAAAAACTAGCCTTCTAGGTGACAGCAGGCTTTGGTCTCAAGTCTTTGTGTCCCCTTGTTTAAGTGTACAGGAGCTTTTATACAAGAGAGGAAGGAATACTACAAGAGAAAAGACAGGAAATTTCTACCGTGTTTAATCTGTGGGCCGTTCTCAGCTCCCTTCCTCTGTGAAAGTGAAACTGGCCCCTGCCTTTCTGGGCCGAGCATCTGCATGTTCCTTTCTGAAGGATACACTAGTTTTCTGATTAGAGGTTTAATTTTTCTATCCAAGTACCTGAGCTGAGGAGAGGAGGATTTAGTGGTTTATGCTCTAAACATAAGAAAATTGGAGATATTTCTTTTTCCTGAGAGAAAAAACTCCTAATTTGGAAAGATGCATTTTACCCTCTTAGTTACAAAAGCACATTTACTGGTTCATATATTCCAAAGTCCAACCATAAAGAGAATGCGCCAGGCAGAATGTGTCAAACCCTGTCATGCTCCTTTCAATTGACCAAATATAAAAATATTATCTTAAGCAAAAATTTACTTTAATAGCTATGGAACTGATTCTGTATTATGACATTTCTTCTAAAATTGATTTCTACAAACCCATGAAAAGTATGATTCCACACACAGTAGAGAGATTCTATGCCATTTTATACATAGCCAAAATATTCATAATAAAAGAATGAAAATTCAATAAATAATCAAGTGTGTTTAGATACAGGAAGTTGAACAGAAAAAGAAAAGCCCTGGTACTAAAAAAATAGAAGGAAAAAAAAAAGAAAAAGAAAAGGAAGTTGAGATCTTTCTACCATACTCCTTAATAAATTGAAGCCTTTTAAAAACTAGTTGAAAATGAACTCTCTACTTTACTTACCAAATATTTGGATCTATTACTAAGATCACCTCTTTTATTACTTAAAGTCAGTCATGCATATACTTCCTGCCAAAAAAAAGTGAATTTCCAGTGACTCTCCAGTAGGAATATCTTGAAGTCAATGATTATGTAGGGCCTTGTAGCAAGTTAACTGGGAGCAATGGAAAGTTACTATGTGGCAGCATCTCAAAAGAAAATGTTATCCACAAACTGTCGAGTCACTTATTTTGGAAATAAGTTTTGCTAGCCAACTTACATCCAGCATTGCATCATACATCTGTGAAACCTGGTGCCTATCATGAGTGACTATTTAAAATGCAACCAAATTCATCTGAAATCAAGTATTTTTACGTAAAGCAGGAAAAAAAACGTTTTTGTCTAAGTTTTGGTGTAAGACTTGAAATCATAAATAATTCTGCAGTTTATTAAAAATAAAGCCGATTACCCTAAGGATTTAGTCAATGCCCTGTCATTACCAGGGGTTCCTAAATATTCTGAGCTTTTATTCCAAGGGCCAGTGTTGCACTTATAAACTCAGCTTTAAAATGTCATAGATATTGTTCATGTAGTGTATTTCAGAATTGAATCAGGTTCTCAAGTACTGCAGCTCTTTGAACCTTTGTTGAATCTTAACAATAGCTTGACTAGAATTACCTCACTTTTGTAATTATATGCCCCCTTGTTACATGCACTGTAAGTTAGTTTGTAATATCAACTACCTGTATTCACTTCCAGGTGATATTTTATATAATCCACTATTCATGCCACCTTGCATCTAACAGAAACTCAGTAAATTACTTTGTCAATTCAATCAGAATCTTTAGTGTGAATTAGTTGGCTAGAGTTATCTCTCATTTTATGCAATACCTATAATCTTAAAAACAACTATTTCTAAAGTATTTCATAAAATATCACTTTTCTCCATTGAAAAACTCAACTGTTTTTCTGAGATACAAATCTAAAATTGATTTTTCTCAAAACTTCCAGACACATCTACCCATGGCACCTGAGTGTTATGTTCCGAACCGCTCTGCCTCGGTTACAAAACTCGTGGCAACAACAATGCTCTCATCTTCAAGAAACCTTTCTTTGCAAAAAGCTTTTCTCAGTTCTTCTGAAATATTACTCTATTTAGAAGAGAAAGATTGGTGTAATAATTTGTAAAGATTGCTCCATATTTCAGGGTTTTCATATTAGATAATCATATCATATATGCAACTATTTTCTCGTCTGTAAAATCAGAAGTCCCGTACAGAGAGGTAATGTGCTAAATTCTAGGAAATCCACGTATATTAAAGTAAATTAATTATTACTTTCATTGATATATTGACATCATCCACTTTGTTCTTTCTAAATATTTCTTAAAACTAAAAAAAAAATCTATTTTTCTAAATATATACTATTCTTAGAATTAACCAAGAGTTCCTATTCTTTAAAGTCTAAGCCCAGGTAGGAAAAGAGCTTTCAGTTCACTTAATAACACCTGCCAAGTGGTCTTGTCACCTGTCAGGCTGTACTGAGCAGAGCTGTAACCCTACACCAAGACTTGGCGGAAAAATCACCACAATCAATTAGAAAAATCTGCCAAGAAAGGCAAGCCTGCAGAGATGTGCACGATCCAGCTGGGGTCATTCACAATGTGCACTGGAGACAGTAAGTGTGATTGTACATTTCACCATGTAGTATCTGGTAGTCCAACTTACTACTCATTTTAAAGTCCAAGGACAGAGTCAAGCATAAGTTATTGATGTAATCTTGAGCAAATGAAAAGGCAAAAGACTTTTTTAATCTGGCCCTGTCTAAGACGTGAGTATTTGATACATCTTTGAAAGATTTTTTTAAACATTTTTTAAGAAAGTTTTCTTAATGTCAAAGTTTAAGAGATTTTAAAACATTAAATGCATACAGTTTTCTACAATGGCTGGGTTTTCCATGTGGAATTTTTTCTCTTTATTGTTATGAGCTACCTATATCTAAAAACCTTAGCACAGTTAGAAGGCCAATCTTGGGCCACAATTATAACAAATCTAGTGTTGAGAACATCCCAACCCAGATTCAGTTAGGGCAATGGATCACAAGATGACTCACTGAACCACAGAGAAAGCAGCAGGATCAGATGCATGATAAGTTCAAAAATTACATTATTACAGTACAAGGCATATTGCCATTAACCTCCTTCAAATATCCCCCTTATCTCAAGCTCACTAATGCCATTGTTCTTACCATTTTCTGAAGCAGCTCGGGAAATCCTCTTTCATGAATGTCTTTAATTCCTCTGCCATGGCTGCCTCCGTGTCCTGAATTGATTCAAAACATTTACCTCTCATGGTCATTTTGATTTGGGAGAAGAGTCACCTAGTGCAGACCCAGTGAATAGGATGGATAATGACACACCAAATGTCGTCGTTTGACAGACATCACCATAAATATTTGGAATGGATTCAGGAGCTCCAGGAAATCATCTAAAGACACTTGGAAAAGCAGACCTCCAGAACTGCTTCAGAAAGTGGCAAAAATAATGGGATAAATGTGTTAGCAGTGTAAGGGAGTATTTTGAGGGGTGTTGACAGCAATTTATCTTTTCAGAGTAATTTATTTTAATTTAATCATTCATTCTAGTTTTATCAGACCTCATATTTAATTTTTCTCCCTTCCACATTACGAAATATGTTCAAGATCTATCTTTGCATTTTATGCATGCATAGTTAACATTTAAATTTTTCAAATTAAAATTTTCAAACAACTAATATTCACAACTAAGAAGAACATATGCTATTTTAACCACAGTTGCTTTACAGGAAGTGAGAAGCAGTAAACTTCACAGTACCTAAGCAAGTTTGCTTACTATAACACTAACGAAGTAGTGAAAAATAACCTATGGCACTTTCATCTGAAGCTGACAAATAATTTTGGAAGCATCCTTTTAGGTATCTGCACAAACCCCTTCAATTTAGATAAAGATAAATCTGCAACAAAATGATCATCTTTTCTGCTGCTGCACTTTTTTTTTTTTTTCAAAAGATAGGGTCTCTGCATTTAGTTCAGGCTGGACTTACACTTGCTATATAACCCAGGCTGGCCTGGAACTCACAGTCCTCTTGCTTCAGTCTCCTAAGTGCTGGTCGTACAGGCATGGGCCACCGTACCCAGCCATGTTTTCTGTCAAGGTAAAAATAAAGCTGAAGTTGCCTCTAAATTACTAATATTGACAACCTGTATCTTTCTATCTTTATTGGAAAAAGGTTTTAAGAAGGCAATTTATGATTTTCAGCTGCAGGAGATGCGCTAGAGAAAAGGAAAAAAAAAAAAAGACAGTAGGTAGTTTTCTAAAGCCATCCACTGTTTCACGGCTAAGAAAGCCCTGTATTTATCTGATCATCTAAGGGTTAGTGAGGACACATGCAGATGGCTCCATTGCTCAGATGCCAGCAGGGACTTCTCAGCCCTTACATTTCTACAGAGAGGAAGGGGCTTTGCTTTGCTAAGCCCGTGTGTGCTTTCAGAAGATCAAACTTTGTCTGTTTCAACTGGGCTGTTTTTTTCATTCGTTAGTATTTTACCGATTTCCCAATGAAATTCATAGTTTATCCAAAATAAGAGATTTAAATCCAACAGCTGTTGAGAGTTTGATATGTCTATTAAGTTAGGGATACAACAATGTCAGTGCTATCACAATGAGATTCCGGGCCAACTACATTAACAGTCCAAGCCAGTCTACTGTGAGCCACACCCAAACTGAACAAGATTTATTCTCAGCTGTGTGCTCCTCATTCAGTGTTTTTCAAACCAGAACCTGGTCCAAATTAACCACACCTGGAAGGTTGTGACTTAAAAAAAAAATAGAGATAGAGCTGGTTGAACCTCATTTTCCAAGTAATCGTTTACTTAGAGTTCTATATTGCACCTGTTTACTCAAACATGTTTACACACAGCAAAGTAAAAAGAATCAAAGATGATGAGCATTGTTATTTTTGTTTTTTTTAAAGCTCTCTTCTAAGTCCTTGGTCAGGCTCACGCTAAAAAATAACTTTGCTCAGTTTAAATGCTTTTCTTTTTCTATCTCATCTAATTTCTCAGCATTTGGTGCTTTTCTGTCACCTCCTTTCCACGGATAAGCTGTAAGTACTTGTCTCCCATCCCATAATAATTCGATAACAGGCTGCTTTTGGACCACCAACCCTTCCCTGCATTGGATGCCAATGCATCAATATCTTAACCACTGTGCCAGTTTACAGTGTTTATGTTTCTAAAATATTAAGCAAGTAAAACAGTAGCTGTGTGGGGTATTTTTACTTCAAAAGTTAGCAAAATTCCCAGCCTACTATCTAAAGGCTGATCTGAAATTAGGTCTCTTTAACGCTGACAGAAACAATTTAAATATTAACATCATTTCTACTAAAAGTGAACTGATACTCAGTTCAGTTATTCTTGTAGCTTTTCATCATCACTCAACAACCTATCACATATTGCTCCAATCTGTCTTTCTGAACAAATTTTCTGATGTATACCTCCTGAAATTATGTATTTAAAATGATGGTGTCAATATTTATATATGAGAGGTTTATGTGTGATATATAAACTATGGCTATTTTTGTATCTTGCTAACTGTATATGTGGATAACAAAAATATATGTGTTTTGTACTAGAAAAAACTAAACATTAATTTTGAAATTTTTTTTGGAAAATATGAATGTGACAACTTGGAAAAATGAGAAGACTACAAGAGAAAACAAAATTGTAGACCATTTAGAGATATTCTTCTCTTTCTACTTTAAACAAAATTCCAACTACGATTAACTAAGATTATTTTATATGGATAAAGTGAAAAGGAAAATTAAACCAATAGTACAAATACATTAAAACACCAACCCCAGCCAGACGTTGTGGCTCACGCCTGTAATCCCAGCACTAGGGCGGCTGAGGCAGGAAGATCGCTATGAGTTTGAGACCAGCATGGGCTACATAGTGAGTTACAGGTCATTCTCAACTATACAGTGAGACCCTGTCTCAAAAAAAAAAAATAAATAGTTACAGGTCATTCTCAACTATACAGTGAGACCCTGTCTCAAAAAACCAAAAAATAAATAAATAAATACATACATACATACATACATACATACATACATACATACATACATATATAAAATAAAACACCAACCCCAGCCTTAATTATGTTCTTATTTATTTGGATAATTGCTTCAAATCTTCAACATATTTTATATGTGTAGAAGAACAGGCCTAATAAAATTTCCACATGTTTTCAATGATATACAATAACTTGATCTCCCTTGTGAGTATATATGCAAATATTAATAACAAAATGCTACTAAACTGAATCTAGTAGCATATTAAAAGAAATATACATTATGACCAAGTAGAAATTATCCCAGGAATACAAGGCTAGATCAATATACAAAAAAATAGAGTGATCAATATAATGCATCATATTAATGGGATGAGGATGAAATATACACAATCCTCTCACCTTGTATAGAAACAGCATTTGGAATATCAACAATAACAACAACAAATCCTAGGCCTAGGGACTGTAGCTCAGTAGCAGAGCACTTTCCTAGTATAATTGCATTCTTAAGTCTCTGGTTCAATCCCCAGAACCAAAAAAAAAACCAAAACAAAAAAACAACAATAAAAATAACACATTATCACATAACAAAATAGCATTAAAGAAAACTTCTTCAACATGACAAAGAACATTTACAAATAACAACACAAAGCTGTATTCATAACCATTGGCTAAGTACTGAAATCTTTACCCTTAATGTTAGTAACAAGGTGAGTGCTGCTTTTGCCACTGCTTTTCAGCATCATATTGGAAATTACAGTCAGGACAATTAGATAAGAAAAAGAAAGACATTCAAATTAGAAAGGAAGAATAAAGTTTTCTGTACTCAGAGAAGATATAATCCTATCTGTAAAAAACATTAAAGAATCTACAAAAAAAATTCTGTTAATGCTACTATGCAAATTTAGGAAAGTTGCAGAGTACAAGATCAATGTACCAAAATCAATTGTACTTCTATAAACTAGCAATGAAAAATTCAAGAATGAGATTAAGAGAACAATTCCATTCACAGTGTCATAAAAAAGTAAAAACACATGTAAAAATAAATTTAACCAAACAGATATAAGACTATATTGGAAATTATAAAACTGCTGAAACTAAAAACATGTAAATAAAAATGCAAGCTGTAGTCATAGATTTGGAGATATAATATAAAGATGGCAATAATTCCTAATTTACCAATTCAGTGAAATTTCTGTCAAAACATCAGTCTTTTTTACAGAAATAGAAAAGCTGATCCTAAAGTTCATATGAAACTGCAAATGACCCTGAATAACCAGAATGACATTATAAAAGCAGAACAAAATGCTGGGATTCACATATTCTGATTTATAGTTAATTGATTTTTTGGAAAGGCGTACAAACCTTTTAATAGGGAAAGAAGATATCTTCAACAGCATTATTATAACAACTGAACAAAAGTATAGTTTTTGATGTTACCTCACACCACATGCAAAACTTCCTCAGAATGGATCAAAGACCTAAGTGCAAGAGCAAAAACTCTAAAACACATAAAAGAAAATATAAGAATAAATATTGATAACCTTAGACGACTATAGATTCTTAGATATGATACAAAAAATATAAACAAAATATACCCCCTCAAAAAACTAAACAAAATTATATTACCTAGTAGTTTCCATTCCTATTGTTGTACACAAAAAATGAACTAGAAACAGGAATGCAAGTACTTGTATACAGATATTGATAATGACATTACTAACACTAGCCAAAAGGTGGGGGAAAAAACAAATTTACACCAAGAGTGAATAAACAAAACATGATATATCCACACAATGGAAAATAATTCAATTGTAAAATAAATGAAAAAGTACTGATATATGCTACAGCATAGATGAACCTTGAAAATATTATGCCATGTAAAGGAACCAGACATAAAGTGTCATATATTGTATGATTCCATTTACATGAAATGTCTAAAATAGGTAAATTCAGAGTGACAGAAAGATTAATATTAGCACATCTGTGAAGAAGAGGAACTGTATGACGAGTGCAGAATCTCATCTGGGCTGATAAAAATGTTAGAGAACTTGACAGAAGTGATGGCTTGCACATATAATAAACGCCTCTGAATATACACATCAAAACATTTAATATTATGTTATGTGAATTATGCCTCAGGTTTTTTAAGCTGCCCATTGAGATTTTTCTTTTATTGAGTTTACTGGCACTTTTAAAGTATACAGTACAGTTACATTCATCATTGGGATCTTGCACCTCTACATGACAGGTCTTGGTTCTCATTTTTTCCCCTTGTCCCTGCCCTTCCTTCACCCCCTCCTCCTACCACTGTTTACTAAGATTTTCCTTTCCATTTTTTTCCTTTTCTCATATTTTTTTCTTTTCCCTTATTTCCTTTCTCCTACCCTTCCCACTTCCCCTACATCTTTAGCCCTTCCCTTCCTATTTTACATTATCAGTAATAGCAGCTCATCATTCTTAACTTTGGATTATTTTCTTATTTTTACTTAATCCTTAACTAAGATGTACTAGTTCATGAACTGAACAAACCCAAAGCAATTCTTAGTTTCACAGAATATATGTGACAAAACAGAAACACTAATCTGAGATAGAACTCCAACTATCATTTGACTAATTTCTCAGCTAATAGTTTTGTGTGCCAATGTAATAATTCTGAGTGAAAGCACAGTACCTTTTACTTCTCTTGGGTTCCTTTATATAATGTTGAAAATAAAGTAGATGTTTTAAAAACCATATTTTGTGAAGCCGGGCGTGGTGGCACTCGCCTGTAATCCCACCTCTCGAGAGGCTGAGGCAGGAGGATAGCTGTGAGTTCGCGACCAGCCTAAGCTACATAGTGAGTTCCAAGTCTTAACTACATAGTGAGACCCTGTATCAAAAAACAAAATAAATAAATAAATAATAATAATAATAATTAAAAAAATAAAAGCCATGTTTTGTGGATACATAACTTTCCTCTTTTTTGAAAATAAATAAATTTAAACCGGAAATTTTTATATCAATGGAAAAATTTTGGAGTGTCTTAAAACTCATGTTTCAAAAACAGTTTTAAACAGGAACTGATTTATTCTACTTTGTCCTGAATTGGCCAGGATTCTTAGTTAGAAAATGGAACTGTTTAAGGTTGCTGCTCATATCCAGTCCAGTGCTACTAAAGAACAATTATTAACTTAGATATTCAACCTTTAAGATCACATTCCTTCAGAAGCTCCAAGACCATTTAAACAAAGCTAAAATTAGCTTTAATGTAATCAGCACATTTATTTACACATCCACTGACTTAATTCTTCAACGCAACTTTAAAGACACAAACTTGATAGTCTTTTAAAAGATGCCTTATTTCAACATAAAACTATATTTAAAAACTACGCATCATGTGCTGTTTCCTTTCAAAAGAAGGAATGAAGGGAAATTTTTTCTGGTAATAAATGCTATTGTTTTATTGCCAATTTTTCTTTAAAAGTACTGAGTAATTAACCCAGCAACCTTATCAATCTTTTTAATCAGTTAACAACAGTGTTAGAACTTGTTATAAATTCTTATGAGCTATGGGAAATTTCCTCCTTCTCTGGTCGTTTTTCAGCCCTTAACTGCATATCTGACAATTTCTTTCAGGAATGCTGCTTCATGTTGTAGAGTTCATTATATTGATAGAATTTCCTTAACACAGAAAAAAAAAGTTTCTTTATGTCATTTTAGGAAATTGATGATAAATTCATATTCATTCCTCTCAGTATTTTTCCAGCTTTTAAGTCTGTATCAGTCTGTTAAATGGCAAATTAAATATTAACTTCACTCAGTTGTAACCACTTCGAAGCATCCCCATATTATTCCTTTTGCAATCTTCACAGAGACAGATCTTCTTCCCAGAAAAAAATCATTATATAGTCCCCTTGAGAGTTAGCATTAATAGGCCATTTATTCATGCCAATCTTATGTATATTCTAGTAAGTTTCATTGTTTTTGCTTTCAAAAATTTCAGCCTGATTAATTGAAATATGATACCACAAAACATTTAGTTTTAATGCTCAATTAATTTGTTATTGCAAGAAACATAAAACTAAAGTGTGCCCTGAAAATCAAGTATAAAAAATTCAAAATGTTGAGTGTGCAAGACAAGTGCCTACTAGAACTGTTAATCATATATATCCCTCAAATGATTGTCCAATACTTCAGCCTGTGTATATATATTTTCTATTTTTCCCTGCTTTTATTTGCAGTCATCTCTCTACAAGCTATCACATAATTTTGGTATAAAATATACAGATATAAGTTAAACTCAAAGAGTCTTTAACACGTTTGTTGCCCTTTCTCATTTTTTCAAAACAGAAAGTTAGAAAAGGAAATTAACAAATTCACATTTATTCTTTATAATTCATTTAGCCACAAAATACTTAGGTGTTGTGGTCTTACGCTTTAATCAATACTATATGAACTATCCTGGGGAATATCAAAGAATAGAAGCTCTGTTCTCTGTGTCTGTATTACAAACGGTATAAAAACTGGGTTGGCATTAGTGAGGATGAAGCATCATGCTAAAACAAGAAATTTAGTTCCTAAATATAAGTTTTGCGTAGGTATTTTCAGCAAGTAGGACATGATAGGTTAATCATCTCAAATGCTCCTTCTGAAGAAATTGAGGACAATTAAAGAGATGAAAATATGCTAATTTAATCTAAAAAAAATAGAAAATTATCCCACAAGTTGATCTTGTCTCCAGAGGATATCAACCATTTCTAGCACACAAGGACCCTTACTTTTTTGGTAAACTATTAACCTTCCCCACTGGAAGAAAATCTCCAAATTGTATACTGCTTAAAATGCTTTACCTTGAATGTTACAAACTATCAGTCCTTCAGTTCCAGGTAAGTAACATACCATCAATCAACAGTAGTGATGAAAGTCGAGTATGAAAAGGCGCTAAGACGTGCCCGAGCCACCATGCTCCATTTGTCTGTGACAAATGTAGAAATGAGTAGCAGCTACAGCAAACTGAGGGGTGGAAGGAGAAGGGAAAGAGAAAGAATTTGAAAATAAGCAATATTAAAACCATCAAAATGCTGCAAGAAAAATGTTTTTAAAAAGCTAGAAAAGATAATCATGCTTTGACATTAAAATAACAAGTCTTTTGTGTGTGTGTGTGTGTGTGTGTGTGTGTGTGTGTGTTTTGTACTGGGGATTGAACTCTCGACCTTGTGCTTTCAAGGGAGGCAAGAGCACTACTGAGATAAATCCTAGGCCCTAAAATGACATGTCTTTATGAAACAAAGTTTGCTTTTTACTAAGTATTGTGAAAAACAAAAGAATGCACAATTTGCAAAATACCAAGGCTCTGTCTCAAAAGTTTTAGCTAATCAGTTACTTTATTTCTAATAAAGTTCATCAGTAATTCCCACAACAATATGCTGTTTATACTGTTAAAGCTACCAAAGCTTTTCCAATCTTTAGCAAACTGGAACTCTAGCAAATCCCTGTAATATATATCACTATGCAAACCATTGTTAGGAGTGCGGTTATTGTAAGTAAACTCTGTATCACAAAGTACATATTTTCAATAATACAAGAAATGTAATTGTCTGCATTGCGGTTTTATGAATCATGGATTAGCATTAAAAGAGCTAGAAAATATTTTTTATTTAGAGAGTAAAGGGAGCAGCATTAGATTGTCAACATTTCAAGTTGCAAATCTGTTTTGTAAAAAAAGCATTTCAAAGCAATGAAATAGACGATAATTCCATTTCTGTTTATTGTGCTTACTTACCAAATTCACTGAAAGAAGATGACTAAAATTTCTTGTAATTTCTACTGGGCTACAAAAAATTGCAACTGCCGTTAAATTCTGAATATATTTCCCTCCAAAATGCCTGAAATGTATAAAACACAATATGCAGTCCACTGTAAACAAAAGTTGAAGATGAGCTCCTTTAAGAACAGATTCAAAGGAATTCATACAGGAACTCTACTTGTGCTGAGAATATTGGCTCAGGACCAGACACCTAGAGTACCTACCTCTAAAGACAGGACTCACCATAAAAGTGGACGCTAAAGGATTTGCTTGAACTTTGGCCAGGATAGATAACAGAACCAGCGAACAAAAGCCAAACTCTTAAGCCAAATGGCCCAGGGCCAATTAGTCTTTTACTGTGTGAGACGGTTCATACATAAACATATTCATGAACAAAAAAAGCCAAAAGAAATTTTTGTTTTCATAGTTGGGGTTAGCATTGAGTAAAGAAAAAGAAGGAAAGGTGAATTTGTAAGGAAGAAGAAACTTCTGTCTTTCAAAGAAACTCAAATGCCCTTGAAGTAATGGACATATCACTACAATAGGAACAAGTCAGAGACAGAAAATAATCTCTAAATGAAACCAGAAACCTCACTAACACAGAAAAGCGCAAAGTCTGCAATTTTATGATTCCCATGTTGAATACATGCACTAAGTAATTAGTCATTCAAAGTCTAATTTTAATACACTGATTTGTGTTAATGCTTTATTCTTTTAAGGTTAAGTGTAATATAACATTTCAAAGTATTGGTTTTTACTTATGTCAAAACAAAAAGACCTTTAATGCAATTATTTCACAAACTATTTCAAGGTATAATCACTATTGGGCTAAAAGATACAAATGTGTCAAGTGCTGAGAATTAGCCCGTAACACTCTGAAAATAGAAGCTATCTCTGTTGTCTTGTCAACATTTCTTGAATGCCCTGTCTTAAATGAAAACATGAGGATACTGGCAGAGTACTTGCTGAATGTTCTTACTCTAGTCAGTGTATTCAAATACATTTGACATAAGCCAGAACTCTGGAACTAATACAAACAGAAGCTCTGCTTTCCCTACTCTTGCTGAAATTTGGGGGAAATAAATAAAATTGATTGTTTTTTCCATGACTTTTTCCCTAAGAAATGTGTCAATAAGAAGAAAACAGACATTATCATACCTTTTCCTGAGGAGGCCAAATATGCGAGTATTATTTCTGTACACCTGAGTTGCAAAAATATATGTTTGTGTAAACATTACCCTCCATTAATGAGCACTGTGTTAGAAAAGAGGTTTTACCATCAGTCAGATTTCCCAAGCTTGTAACTATCAACATTGCGGACTAGATCATTCCTCGGGGGTGGTAGGTAGGATATTTAGTAACTTCTCTGCCCTCTAACCCTCTGCAGTCAGCGATATCCTCCTGTAGTTGCAATAATCAGAGATTGCCAAATATCTTCGGGGGACAGAATCGTTCCGGTTGAAAATTAGTATTTCAATAAAAGCTAACCATCTTATATGTTTATTACTTGAGTGATGACAGAAATTCAGGCGATAAAATTTATAATTAAGGAGATAAAATAAGACAGCAATGCGAAGGGCAGGTTCACACTTCATAGGTCCCACATTAGTTACTCCAAATGGTCCGTTTGCTCCCCTATTTCCTCTTCTCTGAGAAGTACATGGAATTATGTTTAAGGTAAGATATCTAAGGGTGGATAGCTAAGACTTTTCCCAGTTTTGATAGATTATTGGATAGATTGCACCTGACAAAACCAGAAGGAACATGAGGGAACAAAATAAATATGGAAGGGGAGAGAGCCAAGCAGGCTACGGTTTTAGTTGTCATCTGTTTTAGTTGTTGCCTAACACTAGGAGAGGTCTGGAATGTAAACACTGCACCACGGATCAAGTCCTGTCTGAAGCCAAGGCAGGAGCCCGGACTGGAGACAAAGGGGTTGCTCTCTGTACCACATCAGTCAACTGCTGGCTGCAGGCCACAAAGAATGGTACTCCTGCTGCCTGGGCAAGGCAGCACCAGAGAAGTTCTTCAAAGACTGCCGCTGCGGGCCTTACACTCACCACGCAGTTGGAGGATGGAAGCTTACCTGCAAAAGGAGTTGTAGGCCCCAACAGTTGCATTCCAGATGATTTTTTTGGTAAGAGTAGATGAATAAAAGCCACATTCCTCACGTAGCCCTTGCCATTGGCCAAGGCTTGGAGGGATTCCTGCTGCGTGTTGTCTACTACTGAGTATCTCATTGGATTTGGAGAACCACAGCTTGGAACATAGAAATGTGTTACAAGGTAGTGTGCCTTGATATGAGACGTGATGGAAACATATGGTAAAATTTTAAAAAGTATAAGGAGAGGAGGGGAAAGCGGTGCAAAAAGAATTAAGATGTGTTACATCTGTAACTCCTCATGAGGAATGTAATTTTATGTCCTGCAAGCATGTACTAATAAAAATAAAAATAGGGCCAGGGATTTAGCTCAGTGGTTCCACTGCCTGCCTCGAAATGGCAAGGACCCGAGTTTGATCCCTGGTACCAAAATAAATAAATAAATAAATAGTAAAAATCATTTAAAAAATTATTAGAGTAAAAGATGCATCACCATTAATCCACCTCAGAATCCTCCCCCTTGCTTCGAACACGCGGTTCCATCCTTCTTGGCACTTTCTGAAACAGTTCTCCAAGTTCCTTTTTGTGTGTCTGGCAATTTTGTGGCTGCCTTGATTTCCTGAATGTACTCAAAATGTTTACACTTCATTTTCATTTTGACTTAGGAGAAAAGCCAGAAGTTACACGGCATCAATTCCAATTTTTATTTGATAGAAATTGCCATAAATGCAAACTGTAATTTGCTTCAGAAAGTGGAAAGGACAATGAAATAAGTATGCTTGAAGCTACAGGGAGGGTTTTGAGAGGGATTAATGACGTGTCTTTCACTGAAATCTTTTTTTATTTCAAATATTTGTTGTTTTTATTACAAAAAATGAAAAGTACACAAAAATCTGTGAAAATTTTCAGGAAGACAATTTTATTTGGTCATTGGATATAATAATTTATCATTACAATTTGCATAATTATATTTTATCACTTATAGAAATCCTTTGGAACTAAATAGGAAATTATATATATTTAATGACAAGTTCCAAAATTTTGCCTATTGACAATGCAAGTACTTGAATATTACTTTTGCTATTTTGAAAATTGAGTTGAGTTTTGTTTTTATTTTTTGTTTTGTTTTGCTTTTTGGTATCAAACACAGGTCCTTGTGCTTGCGAGGCAGGAGGAGGAACCACTAAGCTAAATCCCTGGCCCAAGAGTTTAGTTTTCATTCTTGGTGTTGTAGTCTTAAACTGAGTCATCTAAAGCCTTCCTCTCCACAGTCTTGAAATGAATCAAAGACTTTGTAAAGATTTTTTTTATGTTGATTACATCTAACCATATTTACTGGATTAGGAATTAAATGGGAACATTTTTGAAATATATTTTGTTCCTCATTTAAAAGTAACAATAACCCAATGCACATTAACATAATATTTTCATTTTAAATCACTATATTTTTAAAAATTAGTGAGAAAAGTGGCATTATTTACATTTTTGCAAGTCTCTTTAAAGTCTTTCTTACAAGAGTTGAAAATTTACTTTGGTTATATTATACCAACAGAACCATTCTCTTTTTTTAAAATGGGGCCTTGCTATGTAACCCAGGCTGTCCTCAAACTCACAATAATCCTCTTGCCTCAGCTTCCCAACTTCTAGGATTACTTCTAGGATGTGCCTGACTAACAGATTCATCTCATGCAAAGAGAAGAGTATTCTAACTGCTTTTTTCAGTTAATTGTGGATATTTTTCTTTACTATTGCATCAAAACTTGATGATTAGACTTAAAAGTGATATGGAATCTGAAACATTATCAATGAATTATTTTGGGGCTCTGCTATATTAAAATCCACTGCCCTGTCTTACAATATGAATTGTTCCTCTACTCCAGCATGATTTTGCAGTATCATGTATTGCTATGTGGGCAATATTCATCCACTGAGGTATGAAAATCTTCCAAATGTTGACACATTCCATAACCGATACCCAAGTGACACATTTCAATATCACTACAGATCTTAGAAAAGACTATAGTAGAAATGTTCTTATGAGCAGAAACAAGTTTTCCAAAGTTTTAATTTTTCATGACAACAGACAATATTAATGTTTTTTCTTGACATGACAAGCTCACTTCATTTTTGTGAAAATGTCTACCAAATTGCAAGTGTGAACAGTTTATCTGAATATCACAGTTTGTCCTCAAACAGTTGCCTGAGGAATTTTCCTTAGGCCAACTGTTGTATTCGGTAAACAGAAATGCTTTATCTATACTTTCCATTTCTTCCCATAGAAATATGAACAAAATGTGTACTAGGCAACTCAGATTAATAAAATTAATTCTTACTGCTATTCAAGAATATCCTGAAATGAAATTAGTGGGGGTCATCAGCAGTGAGCACCAGCTGCCCACGTCAACAGGGGCAGATATCCTGCACCAACCAGGCAGACCCAGACAACAGAAAAGTGCAGAAAGAGCATCTCTCTGAGCTCTGGAAGTTAGACAAGTGGTGAACAGCAAAGAGGGGGCCTCTCTGAGGCTTGTTGGTGAGAAGTGAAGCCCACTGAGAGAGGGAAGAGAGTCACTATGTGAGATTTGCTGTTGTGGGTAGGGTAGCCTGAACCTGCTGCAGACCCAGGCAGAGTTCAAACCCACAGGAGGTCAAGGAGTTGAATTCCAAACTCACAGCCATAAACCAGCCTGAATCTCAGTGGACTATTGCTGGTTTGCTGAGATTAATAGATTTGGATCTGCACAATGCTGCCCAAGTTGTCGATATATAATAGCAGAGACGCACCTTGAAAGGGACATGTCTTCCCTTTTGTTTTCTTTTCCTCTTCCTTTTTTTCCTATTCTTCTTCTCTTCTTCCTTCTCCTCCTCCTCCTCCATTTCTCTCCTTTATTGTTCTTGTCTTGTTTGTGCTTTTGTCATGTTTTGTTTTTTCTTTATTGTTCTTATTTGTATGGGACCATAAACAGGACAGTTTCTAGTTTTCCTGTTGCTGTTAGTTTGTTCTGTTCTTGTTTTTATTCCTCCCTTCTCTCTTTTCTTCCTGTCTTTACCAGTTTATCATCGTGCATCCTCTAGCCTTACATTTAACCTTTGAATTCCCTCTCATTTCACTATCTCCTTCAAAGTTTTCTTCCCACAGTGTAAATTCAAAATATGAAAGGGATTATTTACTGCAAACATATCTCTGGTTGGTCCTTGATTTTGACAAATAACCACACATCTAGTTCATGCAGTTAAAGGTGACAGATTAATAATTACCACAATTTGTCATTTTCTAAGCCATGTTTGATGTTATTGTTGGTGCTGATTGCATTACTTTAGCCAAGGTAACATGAAGCTTCTAGTTAGTTATTCTTCCTGGTATACCAAAACCAAGGTTGTCTAACAGTCACTAAAGACCCAAAATCCAGCAATCAGCTATATCTGGAAGACACCTCTGAATAGTTGTGCCATAAGGGTTCTAAATACTAGCAATGAAGATACTATCAATGAGTAATAGACAATTATCAAGCCAGGAATTAAACCAAAAACATCAAAAAAATAAAAATGAGAAGATATCTAAACAAGATGCAAATCCAGACTTGTAACTCACCCAAGGAAAATTCAGAGGCAATGAGGTTGAACAATCCAAAAGTCAACCACCTGGACTCCCTGGACTGATCACAAAGGAAGTAACAAACAATTAACAAGGATCTAGAAAAAAATCAAATTAGAAATAATTTCCCAGATAACTACAGAGATGGTGACCAGAATAAAAGACATGCTTAGAGACTCTGGGACAGAAACAGATTTTTTTAAAAAATAGAGGAGCTCAGGAATATGATGGAAACCATGAATACCCAGCATAGGAAAGAAATGGAATCAAACAGATATCCAGGAGATTAAACACTCCATTGAAATATAGACAGCAGAATAAGCTAATGTAATGACAGAATATCTGATCTAGAAGACAGGATTGCAGTTGATGACCATGAAAAGAGAGAGTTCTTAAAAATAGCAAGGGACCACAAGAAATCAATCAAGCAGCTGCTAGATGATGCTAAGAAGAATAACATAACATTGAACAGAGACAATGAAAAAGCAGGAGATAGCACAAATGATATTTTAAAAAAACCTGTTCACAGAAGTAATGGCAGAAAAACCTCCCCAAAAAAGAAAAGAATTGGACATACAAATAAATGAAGCATATAAGACTCCAACTAGCTGTGATTTTAAAAATCTACTTGTAGGTATATAATAGTCAAGATTCCAGAAACCCTACAGAAGAACATAATATTAAAAGAAGTTAGAGAAAGGAAATTGCATCCAAAGGAAAGCCCATCAGAATCACAGCATACTTCTCAACACAAACCCACAAGTTAAGAAGAGCCTGGAGTAAAGTATTTCAAGCCCTAAAAAAACCAACTTTCAACCAAGATTGATGCGTCCTGAAATATTATCTTTCAAAATCAATGGAGAAATGAAATACTTTCTTGACAAAGAACACCTGAGGAACTACATGAATACCAAATCAGAACTCCAAACAATTCTGAATAATATCCTAGAAAAAGACAATGAAGATTATAACTTTATAAACTCTAAAAGAATGAAGCCATCAGAAAAGGCAAGAAATTAAATAAAGGGAGAAAAAATTTTTTTAAAAGAGCCAGCAACATAAAAATATCAAGATAATGATAAGTCAATACATATCAGTCATAACCATCAATGTTAAAGGTCTCAGTTCACCAATCAAAAGAAAAAGACTGGCAAAATAGATCAAGAAGCAAGATCTAACAATATACTGCATAGAAGAAACAAACTTAATTCAAAAAGAAATACATAGACTGAAAGACAAAAAATATAAAACAATACTCCATACTACAAGAACCTGGAAAAAAGCAGTGGTTGCTATCCTATTTGCAGACACAGTGGATTTCCAAACAAAAGTAAGAGAGACAAAGAAGGTCACTATATCCTTGTAAAAGGAACAATCCAAGAGGAAGGGATGACAATCCTAAATATATATGCACCCAATGCTAGTGTATCTAACTATATAAAACAAATATTAACAAGTATGAAAAATCAAATAAGCACTAATACAATTGTAGTGGGGGACCTCAATACATCATTGTCATGAATACATCAACAATAAAATACTAGAACTGAACCAAATTTTGAACAAATGCACTTAACAGATATCCAAAGAGTGTTCCACCTCACAAAATCAGAATACATATTCTTCTCAGCTGCATATGAGTTTTTCTCCAAAATTGACCTCATGTTAGCTCATACAACATTTAAGTAAATGAAGAGGAACTGAAGATGTCCCCTGCATACTTTCAGACCTTAGCACAATGAAACTGGTGATTAAAAAAACCACAAAACTTTTATGAATGCTTGGAAATTGAATAACACCATCCAGAACAATCAATGGGTCACAAATGAAATTATAGAAGCAATTACACAGTTTCTACAAATAAATTATAATGCAAATAAAACATACCAGAATTTATGAGACACAATGAAAGCAGTCCTACAAGAGAAATTCATAGTAGTGAATAATGCCCATATCAGGAAAACAGGGCAAGCTCAAATAGACAATCAAAAGCATAACCTCAACCTTCTAGAAAAGGCAGAATAAGACAAATCCAAAGAACATACAAGGGAGAAAATTATAAATATCAGAGCAGAAATCAATGCAATAGAGACTAAGAAAATCATACAAAAAATTAGCAAATCAAAGGGTTGGCTCTTTGAAAGAATAAATAAAATTGACAAACCCTTATCAAATTTTATCAAAAAAAGAGTGAAAGGGCTCAAATCTATGCAATTGGAAGTGAAGATGGTGGGCCGGGGATTAAGCTCAGAGGTTTGGTAGCCTGCCTCACAGCACAAGGACTCGAGTTCGATCCCTGGTACCACAATAAAAAAAAAAAAAAAAAAAAA
>NW_022900930.1:20068334-20124348 GCF_012274545.1 Fukomys damarensis
CCAAAAAAAAAAAAAAAAAAAAAAAGAAGTTAAGATGGTGAAATTACAAGAGATCTAGCAGAAATCCAGAGGATCATTAATACCTACCTCTCAAAATGAATCCATACTCCAATAAGATGGAAAATACAGAAGAAATGGACGTATTCCTAGATCCTTATGAATTATCAAAGTTGAACCAAAGCATGATAATCTAAACAACTCAATATCAATCAATAAAATTAAAAACATAATTAAAAATTTACCAACAAATAAAAGCCCAGGCCCTGATGACTTCACAGCTGAATTCTACAAGAAATTTAGAAAAGAGCTAATGCCACTACTTCCTAAACTCCTCAGTGAAATTGAAAAGGAAGCAGTACTTCCAAATTCATTCCTGTAAGGAAGCATAACATTGATACCAAAAGCAGAGAAAGGTCCAACCAAAAGAGAGAACTATAGGTCAATTTCCCTATGAACACAGGTGCAAAAATCCTCAGTAAGATATTGGCAAACAGAATGCTAAAGATCATCAAGAAGATCCTACACTCTGACCAAGTGGGCTTCACCCCAGGGTTGAAAGGATGGTTCAACATATGTAAATTAATAAACATAATATACTATATTAACAGAGTCAAGGACAAAACCATATGATCATCTCTATAGACAAAGAAAACAAGTTTGAGAAAATCCAACACCCATTCTTCATGATTAAAAACCGTACAGAAAATTGGAATAGACAGGCTCTGTCTCAACCTGATAAAGGTGATCTGTTAAAAACCAACAGCCAACATCACACTTAATGTTCAAAAACTGAAATCTTTCATGTAAACTCAGAAATGACAGGGATGTCCACTATCACCACTCCTGTTCAATATAGTATTGGGAACATTAGCCACAGTAATTAGACAAGAGGAAGAAATAAATGAAATAAGATAGGGAATGAAGTCAAATTGTCATTATTTGCAGATGACATGATACTCCATGTAGAAGATTCCAAAAACTCCTCCAAAAGATTTCTAGATATAATAACCAGATTCTGTAGAGTGGGTGGATGCAAGGTCAACACTCAAAAATCAATAGCCTTTCTGTACACTGACAGGGGAGTTGGGGAAACAACTCCTTTCATAACATCATCCATAAAAATGAAATACCCAGAAAAAATCAATGAAGGAAGTAAGAGACCTGTACTCTGAAAACTACAGTATTCTTTAAAAAGTAATTGAAGAGGATATCAGTAAATGGAAAGACATACTTTGTTTTTGGGTAGGAAGAACAAATATAGTGAAAATGGCCATACTTTGAAAACTGCTATATAGATTTAGCACAATCCTGATTGAAGTTCCAAGAGCATACTTCACAGAACTAGAGAAAACAATCCAAAATTTCATTTGGAACAAGAGACCTAGAAAAGCAAAAGACAACAATGCCATACAAGAGGTATCACAATCTCCAACTTCAAATCATACTACAAAGCCTCTGTGATGCAAGCAATATGGTACTGGCAAAGAAACAGACCTTAGGATCAATGCAACAGACTAGAAGATGAAGAAACAACTGCAGTCATACTCATTTGACAAAGGAGACAGACACTCTCACTAGTCTCTTTATTAAATGTTGCTAGAAAAACGAAGGAGGCAGACACTCTCACCCAAAGAAAGATAGTCTCTTTAATAAATGGTGCTAGAAAAACTAGGTTTCATCCTATCAAAGATTAAAACTAGACCCACATCTTTCACCATGCACTAAACTAAAATTAAAATGGATCAAAGATTTAATATTTAAACAGAAGCACTAGGGTGGAGGGTTAGCTCAGTCGTTCTGCCACCTGCCTTACAAGTGCAAGGACCCGAGTTTGATCCCCAGTACCAAAAAACAAAAACAAAAACAAACAAACAAACAAACAAACAAAACCAGAAGCACTAAACCTGCTGGAAGAAGGTTATGTAGAAATCTTGAAGACAATAGCATAGGAAAAGACTTTATTAAATAAACCTCAGTTGTACAGGAACTAGCCCTGGAATCTCATCTTTAATAAAAGCTTTGTACAACAAGAGAAACCACCAACATAATGAAGAAACAATCCACAATGTGGAAAAAAAAATTACCAGCTGTTTCTCAGAAAAAGGACTACTATCTAGAATATATAAATAATGTAAAAAATCAGATTCTGCAAATTTAAAGAACCAATCCAAAAATGCACATTTGAAATGAATAGACATTTCTCAGATGAAGTAGAAGCAGAGAATAAACATCACTGGTCAATCAAGAGATGCAAATGAAAACAAAGCTGAGATTCCACCTCACCCCAGAAAGCATGGCTGCTATAAAGAAATTAATCAATAACAAAGGCTGGCAGGGTTGTGGAGAAAAAAGGAACCCTTCTTCACTGTTGGTGGGAGTGTGATCTGGTAAAACCACTGTGGAAATCCATGTGGAGATTTCTCAAGAAACCAGGATTAGAGGCTCCATTTGACCCAGCTATTCCCCTTTTGCATATCTACCCCAAAGAACTAAAAGCATCATACGACAGAAGTCTATGAAAGAAATTAGTGGGTTTTTGTTTGTTTGTATGTTTTTCACTTATTTTTCAAACGTTTATTAGTACATGTTTGCAATGCATAATTATAATTATTGTAGAGGATTTCGTTTCACTTACCCTCTTTCTGCCCCATTGACCCCTATTTTATTTTCCCAGTTTCCGATTCATTTATACAGAAGGCCGTATAAAGTTAATTATATATATCAAATGAAAACCAGACTAATAGGCCAAAGAACAAAGACAATCATTAATAATCATGGAAAACACATGCAGAATACATTAATTTACCATGAAGTTTTCATGCTACCACCCTGATCTATGCTAATATGCTAGTGCTTTTACCTATCACTGCTTTTGCACCATTGGTATAAAATAACAGTGAAAAGGTAAATATCGTGTGAGTGTTTCCATAAAATTTTCACTCATAGGTTACCTGAAAGCTACTCAGGAATTCTAGAACAGATCTCACTTTCCAAGTCTCTGCGATAGACAGGGAAACCTTCTGGGACATTCGTCCATACTTCTCACTGTGTTCTGATCTAATGGCTTTCTACATAAGAGCAATGCTAAGGAGGCACTGGACAACAGAGTTGAGGAAAATTCAAATTTGGTAATAGTTTTGTCTTCATTAGATTCTAGGATCACATTCTCAAGGAAAAGCTCTTTCCCAGCCTTTCCTGTCAGTCTCAAATGTGTTTAGAGACAATTGACTCTAAAGGGTACAAGTATGGGATGAGGTGGGAAACCAGATATTTGAAAGGAATATATTGGAGGGTGGAGATGTATGTTAGGAGTACCATGCACAGCATCTATGTTTGTTATCACAACTATTTAATTAGTAAACAATCAAATTATTTTTGTGATCATATCGCATTCTGCTATTCTCTGTTTATAAGGACTGGAAATATTGATTGCAGCGTGGTTAATATTATGGGGCTTTTTAGTCCGAAATATCCATTATAGGCTAAAATTCAAGTACTACCTAAGAAATAGTGGAATATGGAAAAGTAATTATGCATCCTTATAGTCAAGTGTATGATATATTACAGCTATCTTTAGAAGACAGAAGGAGTGCTCAGGAAATTTGTTCATGTCACATTTAGGAACAATTAATCCCCAGAAGAATATTTGATATGCTAGACACTGTCAATACATCCTTTCAAGAGATTTTCTTTAAAATATATATGGAAAGATGAAAAGCTATCTTCTCTGGAATATAGCTTTGCTTTGTTGAAATATTGAAAGCTCCTACTTGACCCATTAGATATTTTGAATTGATTTCCATGCCAAATCCATCCACTATACAGTATTTCAGCTATCTTTGGTTCATTGGTCACTGGAAAATGTGTGCAGAATCTTAGGTGAATGGCTATTACAGGATCTGTAATGTTTATAATGTGGATTATAGTTTAAAGTGATTTCACAGGCAGTGTGTAGGGAAGAATGATGGTAAATCCAAATAAAAGGCTAATGAATATATATTCAATGCATTCCGTTTAAGTTAAATTGAAAAATTAAAAGTATACTAATAATATAATAAACCATACCCTCACTGTACATAGAAATATTATAAAAATATATTTTTCACATTCAACTATAAGCTAAAATATTAAGATGTAGAGGTTATGCTTCCCCTTATTAAAGAAGCTGTAATCATCTGAGCAGCTTAGTAAAGAATTTAAGCAGAAATCTTTCCTTAGGAAATGATATCACTAAGTGTGATATGCTCCAAATTCCTGTTTGTTTGACTAGGAGATCCAGGGGAAAATGATCTTATTTAAAGAGGTTTTTTTTTAACCATCCAAACTCTATCTTTTTTTGGAGCAATAAAGGAAAGTGTTAATTTTCAATCATTTCATATAAAAATTAGATTTTCTTAAGCAGCTATCCATTTCAGAAAAATAATGAAACTAGAATTCCTTTTTATATTCATTTGTTCTTTTCTATTTGCAAATATAAGTGAAATCTAGATGTCTCATTTTTATTTTATAATACAACCTAAGAATGAAACTATTTAAACATATATTTAGCTTAGTAAATATATATACTTAACAAAGTAAGCAAAGTTTCACTTTTTATTCAACAGTATTAGCAGTATTCTCATATTGTTAGCAGCAAACTGACTTAAATCTTTTGCTATAGTAACTTTCGGTTTTCTTTCCATGGAAATAAATCTTTATTCTAACAGAACATTGCTTCAACTATTCTCTAAGGGTCTCACACCAAAATTGATTCTAGAAGGACTGTCACAAGTTTGTAGATGGCTGATCACCATAGTCTCTAGAGTAGTTTCCAAAAGAAGACTTATACATAGTTTCTGAAAGATTATTATTCTCCCCGGAGAATGAAACCTATCTTACTGGTTTTGTGTGAATACAATTTGAAGAAAAGAACCTCTACTGAGTTAACCATAATATTGCTAAAATAACTGAATTAGCAGTTAAAAAATGGCAATCCCTTTTGTGAGGGATATGAATAGCTTTTATTATATTTCTTGACTCTGTATAGCCTAGTAAAATTGATAAAATAGTATTTCTCCTGGAAGATCAATATTTCCTTGGCTTTTGCTTGTCACAAGAAGGAAATGAAGAAGAATATGATTACCAAACTCTGTTTTTCCATGTTCTCATATAAATGGCATAATTTCAAACATTCTAAACTATTTGATGTCTCAACATTTAATAGGTTTTGATCAACTAATCAGCTTGAGTAATTGACTTGATAGTTATATTATTAATTAAATGACATCTCAAGAATTTCAAAAAGAAATGTGACTCAATCTCAGTGGGTTTCCATTCTAATTGAACTAATTTTCAACCTTTTATCAATATATGATCTAAAGGGCTTCCTTTAAAGATATCAGTTCTTCCCATCCTGAAGTCTACTGAAGTGACATCTTAAAAATAAAAGAGGCATGTGGTCCATTCCTAGCTCTTTCATAGCTCACAGTCCACATTTATTCACGGTGACTAAGAATGACATAAATACTATGAAATAACATTCTGAAGGACAGCAGAAGAATAATTAGCTTGGTCCTAATTATACAGTATAATTAAATTAGAATTCCACTTATTAAATAAGGCAATATCTCAAGAAAATTAAAAGACAAGGAAAAAATAAGATCATTAACAAATGGTCAATGGAAAAGGAGCAAGTGACACAGAGCACATCTGCATGTTAAATCAAAAGAATAAGTCCTCCACTTCAGTGATACATTCAGAGCAACATGTAAATAAAAAACATCACTTAATGTGTATCTGTCAGAAACAAGAAGTGGTTTAATCTCATGTCTACTCTGTGAATTTTTTAAATGTATTATATAATTTAAACTAGCAATATCTGCTCTGGTATTCTTCACTATAATTTGTTTTATATATTTGGAACTCATAGCTTTTTCCTGTAATAGTTCATTGATGTCCATGTACATCTCATTTTTAACGCCTTTTGAAGGAAGAGTTTCTCAACTTAAAAATTCCTATGGCAATATTCTCAGAATAACAGAACAAATTATTAAATTATTCCCTTAGGAATATGTTGTTTTTTTATTAGCAGTTATGGCTACTTTAAGGTATGTGTAAAGGATATTATGCTCCTGTATTCAAAATTTGGGAAACAGCCATATATACTTTTTAAGTGTTACCCTTTAGACATCAATTGTTGTTAAAATGACAAATGACAAGGTTTTCCACTATCCTTGTATTTTTGCTCCCATTTTTCATAGGGTCAGGTCCATTTTTTATTTGAAGGACCATGAATCATATATTCTTTTTCTGTGTGACACACACACAACATATAATGTATAATGTTCCAGTGTTGATGTACTCAGAAGAACAGAATAAGTAATAAAGTGCAAATATTAAAAAGAAAAAATTATCATAGGCAAATCTTATTTCATTATTTGGTTAGATATACAATCCAAGAAAATGTAATTTATAGAAAGGTACAAGAGTTCATAAAAGTGTCAAGATTCTGTAACATTAGATAACATCAATAGTGTCTCTATAATCTATTATTAATAAGAAAGTATAACAGCAAAAATTTTACCAAAGCAGTAAAAAATTAAAAATAGTATTAATAGGAAATGAAAGTTTTATGCAAAAAGGCTAAAATCTTTCTTCCATAAACCTAAAAAGATATGAAAAATTAAAATGATAAAATATTTTGTTTGAGAAAACTCAATGTTGTATGAAATTCAATTATCCCATTAAATTCATAAGTTCTATGTAATCTTAAACTTCAAATGGGATTTTTCTAAGCAGATTGACAAATTATTATTTGGTTTATCTATATGAGAAAAATAAATAAATATTTGGTTTACCTATATGAGAAAAATAAATAAATATAGTGAAACGTTGAAAATAAGCACAATGACTGAGGATGTGGCCTACCTCCTATCAACATAAAACTGATAATTAACCAATAGATAAGTAGATTAGTAAACATTGGTAGATAAATGAAAAAAAAATCCAGACCTACAGATGGGTTTAGATTACAATAAAGGTGGGAAATGAGCGGGGAGAAATCTGGAGTCATTTAAATTATAACTATCCTTTTAAAAAAGTATTGCTAATTTACCTAACACTCTTTTAAAGAAAGCAACATCTGAAAACCATGACAACAAAAAGAATGCTAAGTTGGTATCAAAAAAGATCATCCAGGGCTGGGGATTTAGCTCAGTCGTTCCACAACGTGCCTCACAAGCACAAGGGACTGAGTTTGATCCCTGGTTCAAAAAATAAAAAATAAGATTATCCATTGACAAATGGAGAAGGAAAACTTTATCTATAAATAATAAGATGAAATATTAAGATTTTATAAAACTAAATTTTGCTGTGTATGAAAATATGAATAAACCCAGAGGACATTACGTTAAGTAAAATAAACCAGTTATGCAAGGACAAATACTGAATGATTCTACTTACATGTGATTTCCAAAATGGTCCTGTCAATGAAAAGAAATTACAAAAGCTATTGCCATGGTCCAAGGGTGGCAGAAATAGAAAGCTATTGTTCACTGGATATAGAGTTCAGTGAAATCAAATGATTGCTTTCTAGAGATATGCTACACAAGATGATGGCTATGATTAAAATATGGTACTGTGAACTTTAAAACTTAAGAGAAATATTTTATATTTAAAAAGAGGTAGAGACACAGGGAACCTTTGGCGATGTTGGATATGTCTATTTCCTTGATTATGCAGATAGTATCACAAGTAATTTTATATATCCAAATTCATCAAATTATATACATTAAATATCTATAGTCCCTTGACATACCAATTATACCTCAATAAAGCTGTTTAAAATTAATTCACATAAGAGTGATGACATTCAGAAATGTCAAATTAGAAAGCCATAGATCAGAAACTTTGGTATGTACATAACAGAAAAAATATAAATTTTTAATAAACTAAAGCATCTGTTAAAAAAATCACTGAGAAAATAAATCAGCAAAAAGTAACTCAGTGGAAAGGGGTTACAAACATACAAAGGTACTTCATACAAAAAGAACAACATAAAATCATAAACACACTGAAAATGATTGACCTTGTTAGTAATCAGAAATGCAATTGAAAGTGTGAGATAGACATTTTACTCTGACGCTCGACAAAATTTCAAATCTTATAATATCTGGTGATGCTGAGAATCACAAAATGAAAACTTTTAGAATAGCAGTTGGCTCAAACAGTTTTTGCAATATTGATTTTAAAGCTTAATATTAAAATATCTATCAAAATAAAGAATGCCATCCCCTGAACTCAACAGTTCCACTTCTAGAAATTTATCTTACATAAAAACTTGTATGAATGCCCAGATAAGGTCTAGGCAAGACTCAAGCATTGTTTATGATTTTAAAAACTGGGAACAACCTAGTTTTCCCATTTGTAATGAGAAGTTTTAATAAATTATGGGTATTTCCATTCACTCCAACAACGTAGTCATTCCTGAATTTCCACTATAGAAAAATCTCTAAGATTTTCTACAATTTTCTTAAAGGTACCTTGTAAATAATACCTGATATAGAGCCCTAATATACTATCTTTGATAGTTTGTCAAGGATAAGGTAGCTGAGTGTGTTTGGTGTTGTTTCTGCACCTTCTAATCTATTGATCCTCAAGTCTGTTTCTTTGTCAGTATCATGCTGTTTTTTATTACAGTGGCTTTATAGCATAGTTTCAAGTTGGGAATTGTGATAGCCCCCTGCTATGTCTCTGTTTCCTAGGATAGTTTTTGATGTTCTAGGTCTCTTTGGGTTCCAAATGAATTTTTGGTTTATTTTCTCAAGTTCTGTGAATACACTGTTGGGATTTCAATAGGGATTGCATTGAATCTGGTTGGAGTTTTGGAGGGATGGCCATTTGCACCACGTTTATCCTTCCTACCCAGGAGCAAGGGATGTCTTTCCATCTTCTTATATGCTCTTCTATCTCTTTTTTAATCCTGCTCTAGTTTTCAGTGTAGAGGTCTTTTGTCTCCTTTGTTAGATTGATTCCAGATGTTTCATTGTTTTCGATGTTATTGTGAAAGGAATTGTTTCCCTAATTTCTCTCAGTGAGTCTGTTATTTGTATACAAGAAGGCTATTGAATTTTAACTGTTTACTTGTATCCAGCTACTCTACTGAATCTGTCAATTAAGTCTAGCCGTCTTTTGGCAGAGTTTTTTGAGTCTTCTATATACAGTATCATATGATCAGTAAATAGTGACAGCTTAAATTCTTCCCTCCCTAACTTTATTCCTTTTACTTTTTTCTCTTGTCTAATTGCTGTGGCTAATGTTTCTAGAATTATATTGAGCAGGAGTGATGATAGTGAACATCCTTGTCTTGTTCCTGACTTTAGTGTGAAGGTTTTAAATTTTTGACTATTTAGAATAATATTGACTGTAGGCTTTTCATTGATAGCCTTTATCAGGTTGAGATAAAGACCATCTATTCAAATTTTCTGTAGGGTTTTTATCATGAATGGGTGCTGAATTTTCAAATGCTTTTTCTGCATCTATTGAGATTATCAAATGGTTTTTGTCCTTGACTCTTTCAATATTGTGTGTTACATTTACTGATTTACCTATGTTGAACCATCCTTGCATCTCTGGGTTAAATCTAACTTGGTCAGGGTATATGATCTTCTGTATTCTGTTTGCCAGTACCTTATTGAGGATTTTTGCATCTATGTTCATTGGGAAGATTGGCCTGTAGTTCTATTTTTTGGTTTGATCTTTCCCTGGTTTTGGAATCAAAGTAACACTTGCTTCCAGGAATGAATTTGGAAGTATTTCTTCCCTTCCAATTTCATTGAAGAGTTTAAAGAGTAATGTCTAAATGTCTTGTAGAATTCATCAGTGAAGGCATTAGGACCTAAGCTTTTCTTGTTGATAAATTTTTCATTACATTTTCAATTTCAATAAATGTAATTGGGGTGGTTAGACTTTTTTATCTTCTTCACTCAACTTTGGATGTTCATATGTACCTAGGAATCTGTCCTTTTCTTCTGTATTTTCCATTTTATTAGAGTACAGTCTCACTGGAGGAAATATAGAGTCTTTAATAAATGATGTTAGAAAAACTGGCTTTCAACTTGCCAAAGATTAAAATTAAATCCCTATCTCTTACCATGCACTAAACTAAAATCCAAGCATATTAAGTATCTAAATATCAAAACAGAAACACTAAACTTACTGGAAAGAAAATTAGTTAGAACACTCCAAGACATTGGCATAGGAGAAGACTTTATGAACAAATCCTTAGCAGCATGAGAACTTGTACAAAGAAGCAACAACTGAGATCGCATTGTATTAAAAAATTTTTGTAGTTCAAGAAAAACCAACAACAAAACTAAGAGACAACCTACAATGTGGGGGAAAAATTACCAGCTACTCCTCATACAAAAGACTATTATTTAGAATATATAAAGAACTCAAAAGAAATCAGAGCCTCCAAATAGAAAGACCTGATTCAAAAATGGGCATCTGAAATGAACAGACATTTCTTAGAGAAAGTAGAAAAAACAGCAAATAAATATATGAAAAAATGTTCCACATCACTGGTCATTTGAGAGATGCAAAAGAAAACAACACTGAGATTCTACCTCATCACAGAAAGAATGGCTGCTATCAAGAAATTTATCAGTAACAAATGCTGGTGGAGCTGTGGGGCGAAAGGATCCCTTCTCCATTGGTGGGAGTGCAGACTGGTGCAACCACTGTGGAAATCAATATGGAGATACCTCAAAGAACTAGGATTAGAGGATCCATCTCACCCAGCTATCCCTCTGCTTGATACCTTTAGAAAAGAATTAAAAGAATCATACCACAGTGATATATGCTCACCCATGTTTATAGTGGCACAGTTCCTAATAGCTAAAACTTGGAAACAACCCAAATGCCCATCAACTGGAGACTGGATGAAGAAGATGTGGTTTTTCTATGACATGGAGTACTACTCAGCCATAAAGAGCAAGAAACTAGAGACATTTATAGCTAAATGGATGCACATTGAGGCCATACTCTTAAGTGAAATAAATAGGACACACTTGAGTAAATACCTAATAACTTCTCTTGTGTGAAAAACTAAAACTGCAAATAAAGTTTAAATGATATAATTAATTGAGAGTGTGAAATAGGAAGAAAATGGCTAAAGGGCAAGTGGGAAGGGGAGGGGAAAGGAAATAAGGGAAAAAATGGAAACAAAGACTTTTTAAATAGGGAAGGGTGAAGGGGATGAAGGGAGGGCAGGGGTGTGGAAAAAACACAAACCAAGTTATATCATGTAAAGGTACAAGATCCCAATGATAAGTGTAACTGTTTTGTTTGTTTTAAACGTACCAATAAATTTAAAGGATATATATATATATATATATATATATATACATATATATGATAATATCTGCACAAATGTGCACCCTTACATATTAATTTATTTCACCAATATTTATTTGAGGCAATAAGGAGTAAAGTAGAGACATATCCACAAATAAAACAAGCAAATTCTCCACTCTTCCTTACGAGCTTACAATGCAGAGAGCAAAAAGACAAGGCAGTTCATGCAAATAATTAAAACAAATATGATTGTTTTGCAGTTTTATGAAGGATACAAATAATATTTTGATTAAATGCTCCGTGGAGTTATGTTGGCCCAACCTGCTTTGTTAAGGTTGAACAGAAAAGGCTTATTTGTAACCAGGTGACATTTGATTGGAAACAGTCATCAAAAGACCAGTTACTGAGAGACACAGGGGCCTAGGATGAAAACTGAGATGATTGTGAGACAAGCAGTTGAAGAAGAAGCCAGAAAAGAAAAATTGTAGAGTTGCAAGCCAAGTTGCAAGGACTGGAATATCACACCACATACAATGTACTTCCTCCTGGGCAAGAGCATGAACCCACGGGGACGAGGATATAAGAGTTTCCCACTACTTTTTCCCTATTCTTCACTGTTTGAATATTTTACTACCCCATTATACTACATAATATTAGACAAAGAAAAAAACAGAATCTGCACACACGTGGCTCAAGATTTTATCCCAGTAGCCCAAACATGATTTAATTAATTCATTTGACTTCGCAATGGTGTAATGAAAAAGAAGAGTTTTAACTTTCAGTGCTCTTTTGAGGGCCAAGAAATGGTTTTTTAAAAAAGTTTTTTGACTAGCACTGGTATGCTTTCCACACAAGAAAAGTCTGTTAGGAGTAAAACAGAAGCAAGACTGTGATATGAGTGTTCAATTTGTATTCCAAACTTGTTTTCAGAGTGGCACATTATCTCTACATCTATTCTACAAGGTCCCATATTTGTTCAAAGGAATAATTGTAAAGCTAGAAATTTAGGTTAATGGTGAAATATTTCAAAGATAGACAATAAAACTCTGGAACTATAAGCGACCTTAAAGACGCTTCCAACACTGCTTTTAGAAATGAGAAACTGAGTCTCAGTGGACTGCAGTAACTTTCACAAATTCTTCGGCTGGCTCTGGAAAAGTCACAAAATAAAAGCAGAGGTTCTAAGTCAATATTGGATCTCATTTCTGATTCAGAAACATAGGTCTCTCCTTCAAATATAACTTCTGGTAGACAGAATCAAGATGGGGAATGCAATATTTCAAGTGGAGGAATGACATATGTCTAATTTTATATAATCTATTAAAATGTATTAAAAGTCCTGAGGACACAAACCTAAATCCTGAGGGTGAGGCAATCAATAGCAGGGGTACCACTCTGGCAGAGCTATAAGACTGAGCTCAGGTAAGGATTCTTAGCATACTATCAGAATTCATTTGTTCTTATCCAAATCTGTGACCAAATATGGAGTAGGAAAGAAGATGGAATCAATGACTTTTCATTCAGTTGTCTTGATGTGATTGCAGCAGAAACAACATGATGGATGGAGAAACCCCAAGTTGCTGGATTGCCAAAGAAGTTGTCTTGGAGAAGGGTAGGGGATGAGAAAATAAGTAGAGTGAAAATATGCCACGTAGAAAGTTCTAAGAACCTCAATGAGTATGGACATTAAATGCCATAAACATTAACTAAGATTAATAATATCAACAAGAATGAAAAGTGGAGAGGGGAGGTAGGGCGGAGGAGGAGGGAAAGGAATTTTAAAAAGAAACAACCTGCATTGCATACATGTACCAACTCCCCAAGAGGGTTATAAAGGAAATGTACTGCAAACATAAAAACACACTTAAAATTTAAAAAATAGTTGACAATGAGACACAACATACCTCAACACATACTCCAGAAGTCAACAGACAAGATGAAACTTATCCATCTGTTTTTTTTTTTTTTATTGGAGGGCTTCACAATGGTCTGCAAATAAAATAGAGAATGAATACAAAAAGCTGGAAACAAGAAAAATAATGTCATAGTCAGAAATAATTACAGTGTTGTTATAAAATACTTGAAAATTTTTCTAGATCAAGGATAATAATCCCCCCAACCGAACATTGTCTGCAGTACTCAAAAGTTACAATGCTTTTTTTCTCAGTCAGTACATTTGAAGTGAATTTTTATATTTCTGCTTCCAAAAACAGAGTCATTCTAAAGCATCCAGGAAGTGTTTGCCCAAGCTTCACAAAGAACATCCCAAGCACAAGGATTCTGTGTGTGTGTGTGTGTGTGTGTGTGTGTGTGTGTGTGTGTGTGTGTGTGTGTCATTAGAACCAATTCCAGGCTGCTAAGAAAAATGCTAGATTCCATAGTCAATAAAATTCATACCAAACTCAACTGACAAAATTGCAGCCATGACTCCTAAAACATTAAAAAATGAGCAATATTCAAATAATAAATACTTACGGAAAGTCTGTAATACACAGGAAATACAAGATTAGTTCTTTCCAAGGATTTGCAAGGGACAACCACAAATCAGATACGGAATCCAGAATTGAGACTCATTTGGCAAGAGCAGTCAAAACATCTGACTGAGTTAGGTAGAATATTTAACTCTCTGTCTCCTATACTACACAGTATCTTCAGAATAAAGTTTTCTATTATTCGTTACTTCCATGCCACTTGATTAATAAGTAATCAATTGTTGTTTACATGGTAGACATGTGCAAGAGGAAGGGAACAAGAGGGACATGGGCTACCCAATTACTTCCCTCTGAATTTTGGAGCTTGATGAGGGAAACTGAAAATAAAGAAATGCTTTTGCATGATTAGTGCAATGAAATAGAACTGTAGAAATATATAACCACAGGAACTAATGGACAGTTGGGAAATGAAAGAATTTTGGTTTTATTCAAAAAAAATTTTTCCAAAGTGTTTAATAATATTAACACAATAATGATTACCCCAAATGTAGTTCATTGTGTGCAATTCTCAGAAATTAGCTATTTTCAATTTTCCTCTAAATTTCTTCATCTTACATAAAAATGCCCATGCTTATGAGTGAGAATTCTGTATCTTCCTTTTAGTTTTCTCCTTTAAAGAGTTCAAATATGAAAACATTTGGGATGCCCTTTTGACCACCCAGTTTTGAAATATCTCTCCTTGAATGATGAGAGTTCAGATCTGACACCTAAAATCTTCCAAGCTGTCTGTCTTGGATCTAAGAACCAAGTCATGGATTTCTGTCTTTTCAGTGCCTAATACTTGTGGGTTTGCTTTCCCCATGAATAATGCAAACTTGTTACAGCATACCCTCTGGTAAGGATGCTTGTATCTCTCTAACACAAACAGCTAATCCCAGATGACAATTGCAACCGTAAAGTCATTATCCAGAACACACTGTGAACTCAATTAAATGAAGTAATGGGAACTAAAAGAAGTAATTCAAAATTAGCAAAAAGGAAGCTAAAATGTTTAGAAGACGTGAAACTAAAGACACAAGCTAACTGACACTGTGAAATGGGAAGAAAAGGGCTAAAGGTGTAGGGAAGGTGGGATGGGTAAGGGAAGGGGAATAAGGGAAAGGAAAACAATGTGAGAAAATGTATAGTCAATAAAATTCATACCAAACTCAACTGACAAAATTGCAGCCATGACTCCTAAAACATTAAAAAATGAGCAATATTCAAATAATAAATACGGAAAGTCTGTAATACACAGGAAATACAAGATTAGTTCTTTCCAAGGATTTGCAAGGGACAACCACAAATCAGATACGGAATCCAGAATTGAGACTCATTTGGCAAGAGCAGTCAAAACATCTGACTGAGTTAGGTAGAATATTTAACTCTCTGTCTCCTATACTACACAGTATCTTCAGAATAAAGTTTTCTATTATTCGTTACTTCCATGCCACTTGATTAATAAGTAATCAATTGTTGTTTACATGGTAGACATGTGCAAGAGGAAGGGAACAAGAGGGACATGGGCTACCCAATTACTTCCCTCTGAATTTTGGAGCTTGATGAGGGAAACTGAAAATAAAGAAATGCTTTTGCATGATTAGTGCAATGAAATAGAACTGTAGAAATATATAACCACAGGAACTAATGGACAGTTGGGAAATGAAAGAATTTTGGTTTTATTCAAAAAAAATTTTTCCAAAGTGTTTAATAATATTAACACAATAATGATTACCCCAAATGTAGTTCATTGTGTGCAATTCTCAGAAATTAGCTATTTTCAATTTTCCTCTAAATTTCTTCATCTTACATAAAAATGCCCATGCTTATGAGTGAGAATTCTGTATCTTCCTTTTAGTTTTCTCCTTTAAAGAGTTCAAATATGAAAACATTTGGGATGCCCTTTTGACCACCCAGTTTTGAAATATCTCTCCTTGAATGATGAGAGTTCAGATCTGACACCTAAAATCTTCCAAGCTGTCTGTCTTGGATCTAAGAACCAAGTCATGGATTTCTGTCTTTTCAGTGCCTAATACTTGTGGGTTTGCTTTCCCCATGAATAATGCAAACTTGTTACAGCATACCCTCTGGTAAGGATGCTTGTATCTCTCTAACACAAACAGCTAATCCCAGATGACAATTGCAACCGTAAAGTCATTATCCAGAACACACTGTGAACTCAATTAAATGAAGTAATGGGAACTAAAAGAAGTAATTCAAAATTAGCAAAAAGGAAGCTAAAATGTTTAGAAGAAGTGAAACTAAAGACACAAGCTAACTGACACTGTGAAATGGGAAGAAAAGGGCTAAAGGTGTAGGGAAGGTGGGATGGGTAAGGGAAGGGGAATAAGGGAAAGGAAAACAATGTGAGAAAATGAAAAATGGAAATAAAGCATTTGTAAATGGGGAGGGGAGGAGGGGGTGAAGGGAGGGCAGGGACAAGGGGAAAAAATGAGAACCAAGACCTGTCATTTAGAGGTACAAGATCCCAACAATGAATGTAACTGTACTGTATCCCTAAAATGTACCAATAAACTCAATTAATAAATAAATAATAAAGACACAAGCAATTCACCAAAGACACTCAACTGAATAAACTACCATGCAAAGGTATAGTATAAGGTGATCACAGGTTTTTTAAAATTAATTGTACATTTTTAAATGCAGGGCCTGGATGTCCAATCACCACAGATATTTAAAGACTATAATCGATTTTCACAAAACCGAATAAAAGAGAAAGTTAATATACTTGCATATTTATTTTTCCTGCATTAGCACTACACTCAGAGCCACATAACTCCCACATATTAAACAGAATCTTTTTAGATTCTTGTCATATACTCTTTTGAGATTGTTTGACTCTTCCATTTAACTATTCCATCAACTAGTCATTTTTGTAACTGTTTTTCATATTTTATTTCATGATTGTTATATCATAAATTTTTCAGAAAATATTCCAAGATATAGGATTGGATTGGAGAGTATTTCAAGCCTAAGAAGTACTAAGTTGTGTCCACATTTCATCACTTTAAACTTTGTTTTAATTCCATGCTAGCTAAGGCAGTCAGACATCGATGTTCCTGACCCTTGAGTGTGCAGCCAGTGAGCAAAGAAGCTGAGTCAAAGAATTCTGTTCCAGAATCTGTGGTAATGTTTTTCTCTTCTAGGGCAAGAGAACCAAAGTTGGTGATGAGGACTTGTGCTTCCTCCACTATCCAGGAGCAGTGTTGGCTCCACCACCTCATGACGAGAGAGACGGCCATGCCAGACTATCCCAGATAGAAGTTTGGTTGTAGTCAGCTGTCACGCTTCCCACAGTACATGCCCATATTTTGTGTCTGATTCTCCAGCACTGCTGGCAATTCTGTGTATTACCCAAGAACTTTGCAGTAAATTCCCTTTATATTTAAATAGGCCAGATTGAATTCTATTGAATTCTTTTGCTGGCCAGAAAGTACAGAGAGTAAAACATGGAGATTTATTGGAGTCTCAGATCATAAATGTACTATTTCATGGAAGGTAAATGTTGCCATATATATATATATATATATAATATTTCTATTATTATGTTATGATATATATATATATATATATATATTTCTTAAAATCCAAAAGTAAGAAGTAAAAATAGTAGGGCTCATTTATTTCACTTAGGAGTATATCCTCAATATGTATCCATTTTCCTATGAATAAATCTAATTTCTCATTCTTTATGGCTGAGTAGTATTCCATTTAATACCACATCTTCTTTATCCAGTCTCCAAATGATGGACAAATGGGCTGTTTCCAAGTGTTAGCTATTACAAACTGTGAAATAGGAAGAAAGGGGTAAAAGGTGTAGGGAAAGTGAGAAGGTTAGGGGAAAGTTAATAAGGGAAAAGAAAAAAATATGAGAAAATGAAAAAATGGAAATAAAGTGTTTGTAAATGGGGAGGGGAGGAAAGGGTGAAGGGAGGGCAGGGACAAGGGGAAAAATGAGAACCAAGACCTGTCATGTAAAGGTACAAGATCCCAATGATGAATGTAACTGTACTGTATACATAAAATGTACCAATAAAGTTAATGAAAGAGGAAAAAAATAGCTGGGCTCATTATACTAAAGTTCAGTCTCCCTCTAATAAACACCAGATCTTGAGTTGTCATAGAAATTCCATTTAATAATAACTCTTGAAAAGTCCTCTAAGTAAAGCACTGTAACGAAAAAGGGCTCCCTTTGAGTTAATCCATATTTGGTTGTGTTTGAAGTTTACTGGAATCAGATGCAATTCAGACCAGATTCATTGGTTCTTCCACAAATGAACCAACACCAAAGGAATAAGGCAATGAAATACAATAAAATGCAATAGCAAGTTTCAGTAAAAATACTAAAAGCATCCCACTTTCACAAGGAGACAGGTCAATCAGACAAAATATCAACAAAGAAATATCAGAGTTAAACAACATCATTGAGAAAAGGGGCCTAGCAGATATAGACAATGTTTCACCATAGCAGAGTGCAATCTTCTCAGCAGCACATAGAGCATCTCTGAAATAGACTGTATCACAGGCCATAAAATACTCATTAAGAAATATAAAAGTATTGAAATATTCCCCATATATCCTATCAGATCATAGTGGAATGAAGCTAGAAATCCACAGCAAAGAACCACAACACAACACAAGTATATGGACATTAAATAATAAAATATTGAAAAATAAGTGGATAACAGAAAAAATCAAAATGTTCTAAGAATCAAATGACAATGGAAACACACATATCAAAACCTGTGGGACACAAAGAAAGCCATACTGAGATGGAAGAAAGCACTTCTAAGATGCAAGTCTATAGCTGTGAATGCACAGAATAAAAGAATAGAGCAATCCCAAGTAAATAGCCCAATGATGTATCTCAAGGTCCTATAAAACAAGAAGAACATAAGTGTGAAAGTCATAGAAGGAAAGAAATTATGAAGACCAGAGAGGAAATTAATGAAAATGAGGCTAAAGAAAAACTACAAAGGATCAATAAATCAGTCAGCTCCTTGAAAGGATAAACTAGTATGACAAACCCTTAAACAGCAAAAAAGGAAAGAGAAAAATCCTAGCAATGTACCATTGAATTCTCCGAAAACTTCTTGGAAGACATAATGTTAAAACTGATCAAATTCTTCCATGAAGTTAAAATGGAAGAGCTCTGCCAAATTATTCCTGAAAGCTAGTATTACCCTGGTACCAAAAAGGAACACAGATTGAAAAAGAAAGAAAACTACAGTCTAATCTCTGTAGTAAACATAGTTGCAAAAGTCCTTAATAAATGCCAGGAAACAGAATGCAACAAATCATTAAAAGATCAATACATTGTGACCAAGTTGGCTTCATGCCAGGGAAGTAATGCTGGTTCAATATACATAAGTCAATAAATATAGCATATCACTTGGACAAAAATCACGTGATCATTTGAATAGGCACAGAAAAGGCCTTTGGCAAATTCCTAAATCTGCTTATGGTTTTTTTAAAAAAGAAAAACCCAGTACTGGGGATTTAGCTCAGTGGTGGTGCTGCCTGCCTCGCAAATGCAAGGTTCCAAATTTGATCCCTGGCACAAAAAGAGAGAGAGAGAGAGAGAGAGAGAGAGAGAGAGAGAGAGAGAGAGAGAGAAACCCCAGAAGAAATTAGGTGTAGAAAGATCTCATCTCACTCTCATAAAAGCCACTTATAACAAAACTACTGCCAGCATCATACATAGGGGCACAAAATGGAAGCATTTCTTCTAAAATCAGGAACAATTCAAGAATACCCACTCAGCACTTCTAATCAATATAATTCTTGAAACTTTACCCAGAGAAATCGGGCAAGAAAAAGAAATAAAATGGGTAAGGACAGAAAAGGAAGAAGTCAAACCCCTTATTTGAAGATGACATGTTTCTTCCTATAGAAAACCCAAAAACTCCACTAAATAATGCTTAGATCTAACAATGGCAAAGTGGCTGGATATAAAATCAATACAAAAAATTCAATAGCACTCCTGTACACCAACAACATACACAGTGAGAAATGTCAGGACGACAAGCTCATTCAAAACTACTTCAAGAGACCAAGAGATGGAAGAGGGCACGAGGGAGGGGGAAGGGGACATAGAAAGAATTGAGATTTGTTGTATACATGTAACAACTTCCCAAGATAAATGCAGTCATTATGTACTATAAACATGTACTAATGTATTAATAAAAATTTTTTTAAATTAAATGCCTGGGAGTTAAACAAAAGTTATATTACAAGGCTATTGTGATAAAAATAGCTTGGTAGGTCCAGGGATTTAGCTCAGTGATTGTGCCTCCTGCCTCACAAGCGCGAGGTCCTGAGTTTGATCCCTGGTACAAAAAAAAAAAAAATAGCATGGCAATGGCAAAAAAAAAAAAAAAACTGTGGATCAGTGAAACAGAATCAAGGAAGCAAAAACAAACTTGGACACATTCAACTAATTGTTTTTCAACCAAGGGCCCAAAAATGTACACTGGAGGAAAAATAGCCTCTTTAATAAATTGCAATGAGAAAAATTGGATATCCATGTGCATATTATTGAGTCCATATTCATATATCTTGCCATATCTAAGGTAAAATCAAAATTGATCAAAAATCCAAATGTTAAAATAGAAACACTTTGTTGGGAGATAACATAGGTGAAACTCTTAAACACATAGGTGTAGCCATAAAATAATGGGGTGGCAGGGGAGTCAAACCCACAATGATTTGAAGCTGAACAATTCATTGATAGATAAAAGCTAATAAATTTAGACATTCCCAGGGCGGTCTTTTTTTTTTTTCCTCACTGAGTTTATTGTTACATTTTAGGTATACAGTTACATTCTTCATTGGGATCTTGTACCCTTACATGACAGGTCTTGGTTCTCATTTTTTCCCCATATCCCTGCCCTCCTTTCACCCCCTCCTCCTTTTCCTGTTTGCAAAAACTTTATTTCCATTTAGGACAGTCTTACATAATAAAAATTGTTTATCCAACATACAAAAGATATTCATGTGGACAAATATATATCCAGTTTGCTGGTAGAGGTCACTATAAATTCAATCCTCTTTACATATCAGAAAATGTTCCAGATTTTTTTTATTGATTTAGCCACACTGTTGATCTAAACATGATGAATCGAAGCCTCATGTAGGATTGAGGACCCCTTATGTTGCTCAGAGATTTCCAGGGATCGAACTCGGGTCCTTGGGCTTGCGAGGCAAGTGGAGAAACCACTGAGCTACATCCCCGGCCTGCTCAGAGATTTCTTAAATCCATCATTCAATCTAGTCTGTCATTTCTTCATACCCCATAGTGGTATAGACTACCAAGTACATGGGAACATAAACCAGTGTTATGGTCACAATGAGTGTTTATGCACACTCTGCTTAATCTCTGCCACAGTTTTAGAACAAATATTTTGTTTGAACTTTAATGTAAGCAAAGCCCATGTCCACAAGAGAGCTGCTTGAGTGTATTAGTCACTTCAATGTTCCTGGGAAAAAACACCTGATATCCATGACTTAAAGGAAAGGTTACTTGGTTTATGGTTTCCAACAGGTTCCATCCAAAGCCAGCTGGCTCCAAGAAAGAATGGTATGGTGGAAGGCCTTGGCAGAAGAGAGCAGTTCAACCCAAGACAGCCAGGAAGCAGAAGGAGAAGGGAGGAGCTTGGAAGAGAATATGACCTTCCAAGTCAAGCCCCCAGTGACCCACCCGACTAACCAGGGCCCACCTGCAAATATGAGACTTTTGGGGGGCATTTTACATCTAAACTATAACAGTGAGTGCAAAGCAGCTTCGCATAGTATTGCATGTTATTCAACAAATTTAGATACTCTGGTTTCATGCACTCAGATTTTTATGTTTGCCAGAACATTTAAAATAATTTGGCCTCGTGGGAGTGGGTTGCATAAATCATGCTCAGTAATGATCAGTTATTCAACCTGTCAGATTGTTCTGGTGAACCCAGAATGGTATTATCTTCATGGAGGTAACATAATTGTAAAGTAGTCACCATATTAGAATTTTCTTAACATTCTTTCAACTCTCTTTGAACTTTCCAAGATTGATATCACTCATAGATGATCTCACTCTTAGAAGTGCATTTCTCCCCATTTCCCGTTTTGAAAATCCCATCCAATTCCTCATAGCATAATTCAAAGGCCATCTTTTTGAAGCTCATTTTTTTTTTGCTTGGTTTTCTTCCCCTTGAACATCCACAGCATGTTATTTATTCTATTCCTATGTCACTTAGCATAACTCTATCACCTTCTCATCAACTACTGAATTATTTTCTGTACTTTATTATAAACTAGTTAAGGATCCAAGCATTTTTGCAGAGAAACTGGTATAATAAATATTCTAAATGACTCTCACATAACATGGGTCTTGGTCTTAGGGTTGAAAAATATTTGGAGATACATAATAAATTTTTTGAGTAAAATTATGTACACTATTACTTATTTTTAGAAGTGAATTCTGACTTGGATTCTCAATCTTAACTCCAGATCCATGGTTCTCAAACAGAGCTGTCTTTATTCATCAGGGGACGCTCAGTAACATTTGAAAATATTTTTGCGGTAAAGGCCAAAAATTTTGCTAAATATCCTACAATGAAGTGGAATGCTTCTCAAAAAAAAAGAATAATCCAACTCAAACTATCAATAGCATTAAGACTGAAAAATCTCAGTCTGGGGATTTAGCTCAGTGGTTTGGTGGCCTGCCTGGAAAGTGCAAAGACCCAAGTTCAAACCCCGGTACCAAAAAAAAAGAGACTGAAAAATCTCTGTTTCAACTCCACTAATAAACTTTTTTCTTGTTTCCTTAGGCTGGTGAACTGAGGGACCTATGGAGTTCAGCAAGTGGACCTTCTTCCCAGATAAGCTCAGTAGTGCAGTAACACCATTCATCATCTTTATGCTCATGATCATCAACATCATACACAAGAAGAGCAATGGTTTATCAGAATTATATATTGAGGTAGGTTGGGAGATTTTAGGGAAATCAGAGCCAAATCTTCAATATCCTGAGATGGGGGATGAGAACTATGAGTGCACTAATAGGGAGATTTTCATTATTTCTATCAAAACTTTCAGTCATTAGTATGTCTAATGTTTTCCCTTCAAAAATGAGATTAGAATAAACCATCTAAGAAAGTCAGAAGCTATTTTTTTAGGCAACTATTATTAAAGAATGAAGTTCTCTGTCTTTCTTGTTTCATGACTTAAATATCTTATCATAAATAGGCCCGTACAGGAAGTTTTGAATCTCTTATATCTAAGAGTTTTGGAAGCAAAAGAAAAACAAATCCCAGTAGAGGCTGGGCTATTTTTTAAAGAATTTTTTTAGAAAACAAGTATCAGGTAACAACATTATCCTTTTAAGCTTCTTGAGACTAAAAAAGGAAGAAAAGGTATTTCTTAGAGTGTACAATAGTTATTCGTTGTCATGTTTTTTAAAAACTTATCCCAAAACCGGTGACTCGACCACATATACAAGATATCTGCATTGCAGGGCACTGGGCACAGATTTCCTGGTCAGGGTACTCAGAGTCTCACAAGGCTGTAATGAAGGTGTTCAGACCAGAGGCTCATCCAAAGGTGGCACTGGGCACAGATTTCCTGGTCAGGGTACTCAGAGTCTCACAAGGCTGTAATGAAGGTGTTGTTCAGACCAGAGGCTCATCCAAAGACTCAACCCAGAATGAATCGGCTTCCAAGTTTATTCACGTTCTTGGCACAATTCATTTTCTTGTATCTGTGTGTCTGAGAGGCCTGGCTTCTCACTGTTACTTGGGGTTCTCCCACAATTCTCTGCCAACTGGCAAAAGAACTATATTGCCAAATTCAGAGGGAAATTCATAGAATTGCAATATTTTACCAGTGATACTCCTCTGAAGGATCGAATGGAATTAATTATAGTTATTATATTCTTTCATTAAACAGCATTCATAATAGAAACCAATACTGATGTTTTCACATTAAACTTCATTGATTTATAAAATCTCAACCAAAATTTGATAAAAATTTTCTGTTTGGAGAGTGTTAACCACTGTTTTTAAAAATGCATTTTATTAATTTTTCTATTTCTGGAGAAAAATAATACATTAAAATATAGGTTTTCTCTAATTTTCAGGAAATTATAGTTTTGGCTGATTTATAGAAACTAATAAGCACTCCCCATATAGAGGTGTAAGATCCAGTAGGACTTTGAACATACTGCTTCTGTAACTCAGGGGGAGAAGGAGGTTTAGCTGTCATAGTATTGGTGGTATTAGCTACTGGATGATAAAATAAAAAGCAAATAAATAAATAGGAAATTAACTACACATAAATGACACAAAATGTAATACTTCACAGATAATTATACTTAAAATATAATGTAATATTCTTAATCAAAATTATCATTGGCAAAATCAGACCTATTATAGAATTATGCTATAAAACGATATCTCTACCATTTCATCAGAGATAAAACTACAGTCAACATAGTATTTCAGTTAATTCAAGTTTTATATTTAGCTCTTTTCACTTTAAAATAAAATTATTTTATATTATTACTATTCAAATAATTTATTTTTTCTTTCTAACACATAATTGTACCTTTGCCAGGTACAGTGACATAAATTGGAAATATATTTTCAATGTATAAGGAACAAATCAATACATTTTATTTTATTTCATTAAACATTTGTCATCTCTTTTGTTTTGGAAACCTTCAAACCCCTATATTCCAATTTCTTCTAAAATGTATAATAAGTTGTGAATTTGTTCATTCACCATCTAATTGTATGTTTGATCTCTTATTGAAAGTGGGGTATTGAAGCCTCCTGCTATTGTTGTATGGCTATTTTTCCCTTGTAAAAATGTCAATATATTTCTGAGTATTTAGGTGCTCTGATGTTGGATGTATGTGTATTTTTAATTATTTTTCTCATTGAGTTTATTGGTACTGTTTAAGTACACACTAAAGTTGCATTCATTATTGGGATCTTGTAGCTGTACATGACAGGTCTTAGTTCTCATTTTCCCCCCTTACCCTCACTCCCTTGACCCCCTCCTCCCTTCTCTATTTACAAAAACTTTGTTTCCATTTTTCATTTTCTCATATTTTTTTTCTTTTCCCTTATTTCCTTTCCCACTTCCTCTACACCTTTAGCACTTTTCTTCCTATTACACATTGTCAATTATACCATTAGGATCTTATTTACAATTAGTTTTTCACACCAGAGAAACTATTCAGTATTTACACATGGGTGTAAATTATTTCACTTAAGAGTATATCTGCAATATGCATCCATTTTCCTATGAATGACTCTAATTTCACATTCTTTGTGGCTGAGTAGTATTCCATTTATAGAAAAACCACATCTTCTTTATTCAGTCTCCAACTGATGGGCAAATGGACTGTTTCCAAGTTTTAGCTATTACAAACTGAGCCACTATAAACATGGGTGAGTATATATCATTGTGGTATGATTCTTTTAATTCTTTTGGAAAGATACCCAGCGGAGGGATGGCTCGGTCATATGGAACCTCTAATACTAGTTCTCTGAGGTATCTCCATATTGATTTCCACAGTGGTTGCACCAGTCTGTACTCCCACCAACAATGGAGAAGGGTTCCTTTCTCCCCATATCCCTGCCAACATTTGTTACTGGTTGATTTTTTGATAGCAGCCATTCATTGTGGGTGAGGTGGAATCTCAGAATTGTTTTCATCTGCATCCCTCTAATGACCAGTAATGTGGAACATTTTTTCACATATTTATTTGCTGCATTTACTTCTTTGTCTGAGAAATGTCTGATTATTTCAGATGCCCTTTTTTGAGTTGGATCTCTATATTTGGGGGTGCTGATTTTTTTTTTTGAGTTCTTTATATATTCTAAATAATAGTCCTTTGTCTTAGGAGCAGCTGGTAAAACTTTTTTCCCACATTGTAGTTTGTCTCTTAGTTCTGTTGATGGTTTCTTTTGCAGTGCAGAAGCTTTTTACTAAGATGAAATCCCAGTTGTTGATTCTTTGTGTTAGTTCCCATGCTACTGAGGATTCGTTCATAAAGTTTTTTCCTATGCCAATGTCTTCAAGAGTTCTGCCTAACTTACCTTCCAGCAAATTTAGTGTCTCTTTTTTCAATATTTAGATCCTTAATCCACTTGGATTTTAGTTTAGTTCATGGTGAAAGATAGGGGTCTAGTTTTAATCTTTGGCAGGTTGAAATCCAGTTTTTCCAGCACCATTTATTAAAGAGTCTGTCTTTCCTCCAGTGACGATGGTTAGCTCTTATGTCAAAGATGAGGTAGCTGCATACATCTGAAGTTGGTTCTATATCTTCCAATCTATTCTACTGATCCTCAGGTCTGTTTCTTTGCCAGTACCATGACGTTTTTAATCACAGTGGCTTTATTTGCTGACAATATGATACTCTACATTGAAGACCCAAAACATTCCACCAAAAGATTTCTAGACTTAAATGACATTTCAGCAGAGTAGCTGGATACAAGCTCAACGCCCAAAAATCAATAGCATTCTTGTACACAAATAACAAACTCACTGAGAGAGAAATTAGGGAAACAATCCCTTTCACAATAGCATCCAAAAAAATGAAGTATCTAGGAATCAATCTAACGAAGGAAGCAAAAGACCTCTACACTAAAAACTACAGAACTCTGAAAAAAGATTGAAGAGAACATTAAAAAATGGAAAGATATCCCCTGTTTCTGGGTAGGAAGAATTAACATAGTGAAAATGGCCATACTACCAAAACTGCTATACAGATTCAATGCAATGCCTATTGAAATTCTAACAGTATATTTCACAGAACAAGAAAAAAGAATCCAAAACTTCATTTGGAACCAGAAGAGACCTAGAATAGCAAAAGCCATCCTAGGCAGCAGGTATAACAATTCGTAATTTGAAAATATGCTATATTTTTAATTTTTATATATCTCCCCCACGATTCAACTTTTTTACCGTATATAGTGACCTTTTAATCTTATGAAAGTTTTAATTAAGCAACTATATTGTCTTATATAATTAGGTAACCCTGTAAAGGGAAGAGATTTTGGACACAAGGAGAACAGCAGATAAAGGTTAAAATCATGCTTCCCCAATCTAGGGAATGATTAGAAATTAGAGAGAATCCTGAAATAAATAATTTCTTAGTAACTTCATTGAGAAAGTTCCCATGAGAACACTGTGTTAATGGATTTTAGCCTCTAGAATTGTGAGACAATAAATTTATGTTGGTCAGACCACTCATTTTGTGTTACTTTGTGATACCAGCCCAAGCAAACTGATACAGAGATTAAAAAGATCACATAAATTTTGGTCTCTCAGGAGATGTTTGGGATGAAAGCTAGGAAAGAAGAGAGAAAGGTGCAGATCTGGATCTATTCAGTGGAGGGACAATAGTAAGACACTCACAGATATCAAACTTACATACAACCTTATTAATAAAGTACTTGCCAGGGTTTGCCCCACCAGCCTGTTACAAGCAGAAGTCTAAGATTGATGTTTTTTCAACTACTCAGCTTGTCATTTTATCTATGAAATCTATCTCCGTACTGTCGTTTTATTTATCACTTTTCCAATAAATTATGTTTTTCCCTTCTCTTGTTGATAATTCTCTGTAATAGACAAATTATATGCGTGTGGAGCCATGGAATGTCTGAGTTATTCATTGACCTTAGAAAGATAAAGATGATTACAGATGTCTGGATTTCTCAGAACATGTTATAGACAAGGTTGACATTTTTCTGGAATTTGAAATACTTGAAGTGCTCCATAATATGGGTCACTGTTGAAGAATTAATCTGAGATCAAGGTAACGCTGAGTTAAATTACAGATGGTGAAATGAACATTTTGCATATGAGAAACACAGAAAATAGAGATAAAGAATTCAGATTTATTCAGTTATTGAATAATTATTGAAGCACACCGAAAGAAAGTAAGGGAGTCAAACGTATTCATAGTGAAAAGTAAGTAGAAGAAAAGTTTGGATAAGATGAGAGAGCCAGAACAGAGAAGAAACCTACCTAGTTACTATGTTCTACAGAATGAGAGGCTCTTGCTCCTACGCAGCTAAATCTAGAATGCCATCAAATGAGACACATCTAAAATGTTTTTAGTTTATCATTAATCAAAGTTTCAAATTGTTTAATTGGACTATAAGTAAAAATAAGGGGTAGGTGGGACAGGTTCATGACTTTGATGAAACTGGGAAAAATAAAACAATTTCTAAAGATGATATGTGACAGTTCATTTTGAAGTCTCCGTACTCTCATTGCACACCACCACTTCATGAATGAAAATGTCATATTCTCTCAGGAGCAATGGCATCATTGCCTAAAATAATGCAATGAAGGCAAAGATAGTCTGGCTCCAGTATTCTTTTGAATACTTTTTCTATTACCTGCTTGCAAGGTGAGAGTCTTAGAAACATATTCTGACATATTTGTCTTGTCAGTTCACTCAAGAATGCCACATTATTAATAAATAATTGTTTTCTATCACCACAAAAATCTATATTCCATTATAATTATCAAATATATATGAAGATAGACATGAACATCAAATTAGCATATCAGAATTTTATTCACAACTTAGAGGAAGTCCTCAGAGATACCTTGTAGTGATTTGATTTTGTTTACTGAGCTCTTGGCATTATATGAAGCCTACCCTTTCTATTACTTGCTTGCTTAACCCAAGTCATCAAGGCACTCTGGTAACTTTATTGATGAGGATAATAGTCACCCTGAAAATAAGCCCCTGCAGCTATGTGAAATAACTATTAAGAAAAGGGCTGCAGATTTCGCTCAGTGGCACCACACCTGCCTCGCAATCACGAGGAATGAGTTTGATCGCTGGTACCAAAAAGTAAATAAATCAATACTAAAAAAGTATCCAACCCTGTATTTAATAAGCACTAAATGAAGAATTTTTAGTTTGACAACTTAACTTACTATGATTGATCTCCTACCATAATGCAGCTGGCAGAGAAAAAGACAATGTCAATTTGCGACTGAGGATCCTATTTATAGCTGCGTAAATTTGTACTTGAATAAAACAATATAAAAAACAAAACAAAAATTATTAAAAGTATATAAATACTTAAAATAAATATCTATTCATGACTTCAGCCTTTAGGCTGAAATGTCAAGGTATCCTATTCTAATTTTGTGTGATTTTCCTTTTGCTTCACTCCATAAATAGACCTCGGGGTTTATAACTGCAACAGTATTAACAGTGTGCAGGAGTAACAGAAGCTGGAAACATCATAAATCTATATTGAGTTGAGATTTTGGTCCACAATGGTTGAACTGATGGTGCCTAGAACTAGGCTATAAAAATGGTACCAAATGGTGGGACTTTGAAAAGCGAGAAAACATGGAAAGAAGAGTTATCTGAGTCCTCTGCGAATGTGATGATCAAGTTGAATAAAGAATAAAAGTTAACTGTGTAAGAGTCAGGACAGTTAAGGGTAATAAACTGATACTGAACATGGTACAGATTGATAGCTAACTTTTATTTATTTATTTATTTTTGGTACCAGGGATCAAATTTGTGTCTGTGAGGTAGGCAGTGGAGCCACTGAACTGAACCCGCAGCCCCAATAGTTTAAGATTTTTTAGATAAACTGAAAAAATAAAAAAATGAACAAATACCTCGTGCCGTATAGGTGGCCCACGTGCTTGCTAAACCGTGACAATATGAGTAAGATGATGGAAAAGAATGAGCTGAAGCAAGCACCCAGTGCTCTGTGGTTTGCATGAGATTGATTTGGGAGATTGGTGAAAGATAACAAAAAGCGTCTGAAAGATAATTTTTAGAAAAGGTCTAATGAAATAGCTGGCAGTTTAATGGATTCAATTTGGTTTGAGCAATCAAAGAACATTGTGACTGAACATCTGGTCTACCCAATAGAAGAGGCTTCTCAGAACAGAAAGTGTCTCTTCTGCTGTGCTTCACGTTGTTGAAATACAAGTTGTAAATTTTAAAGGACAGAGTTTTTTGTGACAGTGTTAACAGAGAAGATAGTGTTGTTGCTTTTCGTGAAAGGAAGATTAAATAAGTTTCAGGAAAATGATTTTAGACAAAAGAGGTCAAACAACTTAGAATCAGTATAAAAAGAGAACTAAGGGAGAAATGGGTCCTGGGTGTTAGAGATGCTGCATCTGGTGTCTTTCATTTCTGCACTCTCTGCGGCAGTCTTTGTTCAGCACATGTTACAGCCCTCATCACACATGGCACTTTCTTCCACAATTTTTTCCTAACTAGTCCAGCAGAGCTTGAGCGATCTGATGAAAGACGTGGGTGTTTTCACTAGATAGATAAAAATAGACATTTTACATGTAAAATGGCAGATGCAATTTTATGCAAACACTGTAAATTTATACTCCTGATCATATCTTATTAGGTATATGACATTCCTTTATGCTTCCCAAGTGTGCAACATAGTATCTACACATTGTTTCCTAGATCTTCTTTTTTAACTCAGGACCTTCTGCCTGTGAGGCCAGTGGCAGCACCACTGAGCTAAATCCCCGGCCCTTACATATTGTGTGGTTTTATTAATGTTTGGTTCAAGAATGAAGCAACAAATCAGAATTTATAGACAAATGCTGTGCTGCTATGAGCCTTTCATTTTCACAAATATGTAATAGTACATTTGCATTACTAAACTTTTCTATATTTGTATTTATGAGATAGATAAAAAACGTTTGAAGACGAATTTTAGGAGCTGGTTTTCTTATAATTCTGAAACATCAAGGATTTTGATGCCTTTGATGAAATACAATACTATTACTTTCCACCAAAGATTGTCTTCCTCCTTTTCAGGTTTTAAAATTTCATTTTCATCTCTGAAGGTACTTTGCTTTGCCTTCAGTATTCTCCCATCTCCAACTGTTACTTTCCAACTGTTACTTTTCCCTTTAATTTCATATTGCCAAAGGATTTTAAAATATAATATTCTTAATAGTATAATTACATATAAACACATTTGAAAATATCTATCTATAAACTCAAGGTGTTCCTCCCTCCAATGCTATTAGCAATTGTTTTATTGAACAAAAATATCTGTTACAATAGCTACTAGGGCTTTTGAAGGGCAATTGATGCTTTGACACTTTACAGTTGGACTAGATTAGAGGTAATCATTTGTTGCAAGGAAGTACATATTAAGGTTCACAAGAAAAAATAAAGTATGTATATTTTACCTTATCTGTTCTGAATAGCATGACTAAACCATTTATCATCTGAAATAGAAAGAACTATTAATATGTATTCTAAGTCAATAGATATAAATCAAAACTCTCTAATCAAAAAAGGTTGTATTTTCGTTTTTCCTTTAAGGCATTTAACCATGTATTGTAGAAATGTTCACATGTGTACATTTATGTAGAGAACACTACAGTGAACCCATGTGTCCTTGATCTAGGCTCATTGATGGTCTGTGGCTAGTGGTCATTCATTGCACACCCATAATCTTCTCTACTTCACCAACACTAAAGAGCAAATCTAGCAAAGTTTAGTCATGCCTTGAGCCAAACACTAATCCATTTCACCCATTCCCTGCTCTCTCTCTTTTACTCTGGCCTGCTGCTCATACCATATCTTTCTCCACGCTTCATTTCTTTATTATTTTACCTTTCAGTTCGCTTGTTTGATGGATTGACTCTTCCAAAAGGCAGACTATGAGGTAGGCTGTGGAACCACTGAGCTAAATCCCCAGCCCAAGGCAGATCATGAAAGGCCAGTGCTGTGTGCAATGGAGTCGAGCAGGAAGACAGGCCAGCAGGGCTTCTGCCCTCCTCTGCTTTGCTCTCATTCTTAACCTCTTATGGCTATGGGTGAGGCTCTGCTACATGTGAGGATCACTCTCCTGTGGCTCTGGCTGGGTGTATTTCTTTTCCTTTCTGGATGACTCCAGAGTGGACACTCCCAATACCCCAGGCCCCTGAAAGTGGTGATTCCTTTGAGGGTCACTGGCACTGGTAGAGGCATGAGTGCAGCTAGTTGGCTCTGCTACAGCTGCACTTCACTTTGGAGACCGGAGACACATTGTCCACATGAAGACCAAGAAGCTTTTGCTGTTCAAACACCTCCCTGTGTTCAGCTGTACTGACTTGGGTGCTCTTCTGAGAACCTTCCTTTTGTCCCAGATGACTGCCACTCTCATGGGTATGTGGAAGGCGACACAGGATCCCTGGCTGTTCTACCACCTGTTCTGGGTGCTTTCCTGGAAAACTACAGATAAATGACACTGCTTATGAAATCAAGTCCAAAAGGCTCTCTGTCCCACTTGAACATATGGTTTATAAAACAGTCAATAAGGAGACATAACCCCACCTATAAAACATGGATTATCAGAAGAACTAGCACGGCAATTGACTTTTCAAGAAAGTAAAAGTTGCATTCCATTGAAAAGCTCCTGTGAGGGCTGGTGGAACCAAAAATGGTTTGTTGAACTCGTATTCATGGTCGACCATCAATGATTTGTTTATCTGGGAGGTAACATGTCAAATGTGCAAAAAGAAACATTCAGGGTTGTCAGTGAAGTAAATGCCTGTTATACTGCACTGGTCATTGGGGTGGTTTTACTTGGACTTGAAATCTGAAATGAATGACATTTTATAACAACAGGGAAAATAAGTGCTACCCTTGAAGGCTTTGCAATTGGGCCAGCCTTAATGGCCACATTTGTTCAAAACTCTCTAATCAAAAAAGGTTGTATTTTCGTTTTTCCTTTAAGGCATTTAACCATGTATTGTAGAAATGTTCACATGTGTACATTTATGTAGAGAACACTACAGTGAACCCATGTGTCCTTGATCTAGGCTCATTGATGGTCTGTGGCTAGTGGTCATTCATTGCACACCCATAATCTTCTCTACTTCACCAACACTAAAGAGCAAATCTAGCAAAGTTTAGTCATGCCTTGAGCCAAACACTAATCCATTTCACCCATTCCCTGCTCTCTCTCTTTTACTCTGGCCTGCTGCTCATACCATATCTTTCTCCACGCTTCATTTCTTTATTATTTTACCTTTCAGTTCGCTTGTTTGATGGATTGACTCTTCCAAAAGGCAGACTATGAGGTAGGCTGTGGAACCACTGAGCTAAATCCCCAGCCCAAGGCAGATCATGAAAGGCCAGTGCTGTGTGCAATGGAGTCGAGCAGGAAGACAGGCCAGCAGGGCTTCTGCCCTCCTCTGCTTTGCTCTCATTCTTAACCTCTTATGGCTATGGGTGAGGCTCTGCTACATGTGAGGATCACTCTCCTGTGGCTCTGGCTGGGTGTATTTCTTTTCCTTTCTGGATGACTCCAGAGTGGACACTCCCAATACCCCAGGCCCCTGAAAGTGGTGATTCCTTTGAGGGTCACTGGCACTGGTAGAGGCATGAGTGCAGCTAGTTGGCTCTGCTACAGCTGCACTTCACTTTGGAGACCGGAGACACATTGTCCACATGAAGACCAAGAAGCTTTTGCTGTTCAAACACCTCCCTGTGTTCAGCTGTACTGACTTGGGTGCTCTTCTGAGAACCTTCCTTTTGTCCCAGATGACTGCCACTCTCATGGGTATGTGGAAGGCGACACAGGATCCCTGGCTGTTCTACCACCTGTTCTGGGTGCTTTCCTGGAAAACTACAGATAAATGACACTGCTTATGAAATCAAGTCCAAAAGGCTCTCTGTCCCATTTGAACATATGGTTTATAAAACAGTCAATAAGGAGACATAACCCCCACCTATAAAACATGGATTATCAGAAGAACTAGCACGGCAATTGACTTTTCAAGAAAGTAAAAGTTGCATTCCATTGAAAAGCTCCTGTGAGGGCTGGTGGAACCAAAAATGGTTTGTTGAACTCGTATTCATGGTCGACCATCAATGATTTGTTTATCTGGGAGGTAACATGTCAAATGTGCAAAAAGAAACATTCAGGGTTGTCAGTGAAGTAAATGCCTGTTATACTACACTGGTCATTGGGGTGGTTTTACTTGGACTTGAAATCTGAAATGAATCACATTTTATAACAACAGAGAAAATAAGTGCTACCCTTGAAGGCTTTGCAATTGGGCCAGCCTTAATGGCTACATTTTTTGAATACACTGGGTCCTGGGATTTTCTAAATGGTTAGGTGGGGTTTTTGAATTGCTTTTTCAATTTTCTTGCCTGTTATTGAATTGCTCAAGATTTTTATATATGCTTTTGTAATTCATATGTAATGGGAGTCTCCATTTCTTCTGGATTCTCCAATAATTGAGCATGACTTTCAAGTAGTAATAACCTTCTAGATTCCAGTGGTGTCTGTTTTTATTTCAAATTTTTCATTTCTAATTTCATTGGTATGGATCTTTTCTTTCCTTCTTTTGGTAAGATTGGCTAAATTGTCTAGGCATGGTGGCGCACGCCTGTAATCCCAGCACTTGGGAGGCTGAGGCAGAAGGATCGCTCTGAGTTCGAGACCAGCCTGGGTTACATTGTGAGTTCCAGGTCAGTCTCAACTACATAGTGAGTTAGCCATAGTCTCAAAAACCAAAAACAAAACAGAACAAAAGATTGGCTAAATGTCTCTTTGTTTTGTTCAAAGAACCAGTCTTTTAGTCACTGATTCTTTTATTTTTTGTCTCTATTTCATTAATCCTTGCTATGATCTGTGAAATTTCAGTTCTTATGCCATCTTTGGGTTTGGATTTTTCTTGTTTTTCTAGGTCTTCATGGTACATTATTAGGTTATTTGGGCTCACTCAATTTTTCTGATGTGGGCATTCACAGCTATAAACTTCCTTCTTGGGACTACTTTCATTGTGTCTCATAGTTCTGGAACATTGCACAGAAATTATCATTTAATTTCAGAAACTCTAATTTCTTCTGGTCCCTACTGATTATCCAAGAATGCATTTTCTAAATCTTCATGTGTTTCCATACTTTTGATGGTTTTGTTTTTTCTTTAATTTCTAGTTTCATTGCACTATGATAATTTTAATTCTTTTTAAACTAATTTAGCATGCTTTATGAGTTAGTATGTGGTCTATTTCTTGGAAAAGAATTGTCCTTGTCCTATTGAGAACAGAATGTGCATTCTGTTCTTGTTGAGAGGAACATTCTGTTTGTATCTATTAAGTACATTTGTTTGAATATATGGTTTCAATTCTGATATTTCTTGCTGATTTATTATCTTGTTGACCTGTCTATTTGTGATAGTAGGGTATTGAAGTTCCCTGTAATAAGGTGTTGATTTTTTACTGACCTTTTATGTCCTGCAATATTTGTTTTTTAAAGTTGGGTATGCTGGTGTTGGTACATACATATTTGTAACTATAATCTCTTCTAATTGAAATGTTCCCTTAACCAGTATTCATTGACCTTTTCCTCTTCTAAACAGTTTTGACGTGAAGTCTACTTATTTTGAAGTCTGCTTATTTTGAGGCTCTCACTGTGTAGAATATTGTTTTTCATAAGTTGCTTATTATGCTATGGCTTTTTGGGCAGGGGATTAGATGAGTTTCTTGAATGCAACAGACTGATGGATTTTGTTTCTTGGTCCAGTCTGCAAATCTATGACATTTGATTGGGGAATTGAGACCATTAACATTGAAAGTTATTACTGAAAGATATTGACTTATTCCTGTCATTGCATTATTTTTTTGCTGCTGATTCCTCTCCATTCCCCTTTGGCTTACTACTTACCCTACTCAGTGTATTCACTCCCATTATACTTTTTGGCATTGTTAGCTTCCTTATCTCTTTCTAGGATGTTCTTGAGAACTTTTTGGAGTGCGGGTTTTGCAGTAGTAAATTTCATAAAGTATCCTTTGTCCTGGAAAGATCTAATTTATTGATCAATTTTGAAAGATAGTTTTGTAGGATATATCAGTCAGAGTTAGAAGTTGTTTTCTTTTATGGCTTGAGACACTTCACACCAAGTTCTTTTTGTTTTTGTTTTTGTTTTGTCTTCTTTGTCAGTTTGCCTTCTTGAAGATGTATAAACAACTCTAACTGCAATTGTTGGTTTAACTACCTTTTCCTTCATAGTTTATTTTTCCTAGTTATGTAGAAAAATGTATATATTTGTGATTACTTTCTTTTATTACTTTTCAGTGTAGGTAGTATTTATATATTTTATTTACATAGATTAACAACTTGTACTTTCTGTTCTTAAAATTAATAATAAAAGTGGACAATATTCATGTATTCTAGCTACTTGTATTATCTCTTGTATTTTGCTGTAAATATCTACTATAGACAGTATAATATGATATCTTATTTCCCTGAGAGTTCCTAGAATTTGATAGGCATGCTTTATCTATTTCCTTTGTTCTCATTATTATATTTTATATTTCCTAATGATCATCCTTTCTTCTTTTTTATTAGTATATATTTGAGATGCATAAAATGTGTTTTGGCTAAAATAAATAAATATATATATAGTATCTTGACTTTTTTTAGCCCCTCCTCCCCAGCCTCTCTTTGCTTCCCCCTTCCATGATCCTCTCCCCCATCTCCAAAAAAGACTACCTCTCTGCTTCCTATTATCTCTCCTTTATCTTGCTCTTTAAATTATTTATGTTTTGGATTTCTTAAATAAAAGAAACCATATGATGTTAGCCTTTTGCCTCTGATTTATTCCACTTAATACTATGGTCTCTACAAATGATTTAAATCTATCCTTTTTGGCTAAGTAGTACAAATACCACACTATTTATCTGCTGATGGACCTCTAGGCTGTTTCCATATTTGAGCTATTACGAATTATCATCATATAAGCATGTGAAGGTACCTACCACTGTAATAAAAAGACTTTGAAATCTTTCAGGAAGATGCAGGTGAATCAAATGGAATTTCTATTTTTAGCTTTTCAGGAATTTTCATCCTAATTTCCACAGTGTTTGTAACTAGTTTATATACCCACCAACAATACAGAAGAGTTCTTTGTACCCACATCCTCACCAGCACAATGTGTTTTTGAGTCCTTGATGTTATGGACCTCCAGGCTGTTTCCATATTTGAGCTATTACGAATTGTCATAATATAAGCATGTGAAGGTATCTATCACTGTAATAAAAAGACTTTGAAATCTTTCGGGAAGATGCAGGTGAATCAAATGGAATTTCTATTTTTAGCTTTTCAGGAATTTTCATCCTAATTTCCACAGTGTTTGTAACTAGTTTATATACCCACCAACAATACAAAAGAGTTCTTACCCACATCCTCACCAGCACAATGTGTTTTTAAGTCCTTGATGATAGCTATTCTGACTGTAATAAAATAGAATCTCACTGTTGTTTTGATTAACATTTTTCTAACAGCACAAGATGCAAAAAAATTCTTTCATGCACTCATTAGCCATTTGTACTTCCTTTATGAAGTGTCTATTAATTTCAGTTGCCATTTTTTTAATGTCTTTTGGGATTTTTTTACAGTTCTTTTATTTTTCTACCTATTTGTTCTCTATCAAAGGAATAGTTGGCAAAATTTTTCCCCATTCTATAGGTAATCTTTTTATCATTTCCTCTTTTATTTTTTTCTCCTTTCCTGCTTTTTGTTAATAAGATCATTTTTCAAATTCTGGTTTGAAAGTTAAAATTCAGTGTCTGTTTTCATTTGGTTTCTGCTATTATATTAAATGTTATTCTTGAGCCAGGGATTTAGCTCAGTGGTTCCAGTGCCTGCCTCTCAAGCACAAGGAACCAAATTCGATCCCTGGTATCAAATAATAATAACAATAATGATAGCGATAATGATAATAATAATAAATTTTATGGTACATTATAGAGCATATTGTTATTTCTTGCCTTTGACAAAGATCTTACCATGATATGAAAATCTCCTGACCTCTTCTTATTCCCTATTCCTCAGCATAATTTGGTATTTATGTATTATATATTAAAATACATATATAATAGCAGCATTAGTATAGAGCTACACTGTATAATATAATAGCCACTAACTAGATATGGATATTTAAATTTAAATTCAATAAATAAAGTTTAAAACTCAGTTCCTTCACTACACTAGCCACGCTTTATTTTTTGTTGTTGTTATTTTGTTTTGTTTTGTTATGATTTTGTGGGATTCTTTTTTGAGTGTAGTACTGGCGACTAAACCCAGGTCATACTAAGCATGGTGTTTTACCATTGACTATACCTACAGGAAAACGTTTTATTTTGAGACAAGGTCTCAATAACTTGTACAAACTGTCCTCAAACTCGCACTTTTCCTGTCTCAGCCTTCCAAGCAGCTGAGTTTATAGGTGTGCAGAACCATACTCAGTAAGGCATTTTACAATTTAATAGACAGATATGGTGAAGGACTATTATTATTGGGCAATAAAAATAGATTATCTACATCAAAGCAGAAAGGTCGATTGCATGGCACTGTCATGCACAAATTATCACAATTTTTTTTTTTTGTACCAGATATTGAACTCAGGACCTCAAGGCAGGTGGTGGTACCACTGAGCTAAACCCACAGCCCTCTTATCATTCTTTATTTGGTAAACCTTAAACTTTCTTTTGGAATCATTTATTTTCTCTGTAAAGTACTTTCCATAAAATACATTCTGTGAGGTTTTATATGCTTTATCATCAACATGTATCTTGGAACATCTTTTTTCTATGTGTAAAATTCTAGATTGGGGTTATTTTCCTTCAATATTATAAAATATTACTTTCATAATCTAACATTGCCATTAAGAAATTTGATGTTGGGCCGGGGATTTAGCTCAGTGGTTCCACTACCTGCCTTGTAAGCACAAAGGGCCTGAGTTCAATCCTCAGTACCAAGCAAAACAAAAAAGAAATTTGATGTTAATTATTCTTAATTTACAGTGAAATGTTATTTTTAATTTGACATTTCCAGAATTTTATCTTCTTATTTTAAATTAAACACAATGTGTCAAGATTTGAGATTTTTCCTTATCAATGTTGTCTGTTTCTCTGTGCGGCCCTTTTGATCTAATTCTCCCAGAATTCTTTAATGCTCAACCATTATTACAGCAAAAAACAAAAAGTTTTTTATGTCGTTTAGTTTTATCTCAGAAATCAGAGTTGACCTGTCTACTTCCATTCTCTAAATTTTAAATCTTCTTGGATATTTTTTGCCTTTTAATCCCTTTATTGCACTTTTGGGAAAAAATTTCTAAGTGATCTTTTATTGTACTGTAATTAGACATTTTAATGCTATCTCTATCTGATTTTTCTTCACTCATTATTCCTGTTTCATGTTTGCAATATCGTCTCCAGCTCTTAAATAATGCACATTTATTTCAAATCTTGTTTTCTCTGGGGCATTCATTTGGCTCCCTCAAATATCATTATCAGAATTTCTCTTGAGGCTCTAGGTCTAGTACTCCTCAGATGCTTGTCTCTCTTCCTATGAACGCAACACCAGCAGGAGGATCAATGACTTAGCTGATAGTACTTATTCAGGAGAGCTTTGAATGAGCATGTGCTATCCTGATAAAAATCACTTACAGAGAAGATCCTCTGTTATTGAAAATCCAGAATTCTCTATTCTTACGTCAAGACCCAATAACCACAGTTCACTCAGCTTCCCTTTCCCTTCTCAGGCACTGCGCTTTCTGAGGTCTGCTTTCCTCTTTTTAATTATCTCATCCATTAACCAAGAAAAGGACATCAGCCACACATGTAGAATCTAGTGCTTGCCGAGGGCTATGCTGGTTCCCTGCACTTGCTGGGCACTGAGGAAAACACTGACCCATCCAAGGTCAGGGAGATGAAAAGACGAGGACCGTTAGAAAGCTCTTTTTGACAGGTCCTCTGGTTATGGGCCTCTGGTTCTCTGCAAGGCTGAACTACTGTTCACTTCCCAGAAAATGACCCTGATACCTGTGTTCTCACAACAGTTGCTATACTGGTTTGATTATCAATCATCCCTTGGATGGTTTTTACTATTTTCCTGGTGGAGTTTAGGGAAAGGAGTCCGCCTATCATGTTAGCTTACTATATTGTTCAGAAGTCTCATTCTGTGAGTCAAAGATTACACTGACTTGATTCAGACATGGCCTAGGGCCAAGCAACAAGTGACGTCTTAATGTGGAAAGAGCTCTACAACTTGGACAAAAATTTAAATATCTCCTCATGATCCACTGAAAACTGGACCAGGAAAAACTTGTTGGAAAAAGCCTAAAATGGCACATCAAGTCCAGACTTCCAATACTTCAGATTTTGAAAGCAAAAACTTTTCTTTTTCTCAAGTCACTGTAGAGAATTTTATTACACCTCCTAAAAGATGCCATACCCTTACCATCAAAATGGTAGAAATAATTTTTGTCAAAGACTTAATTAACAATCACTACATCATTAGCAAAACATTAGAAGTTTACCAGTTTCTTATAAATCCTTAGCAGTTACTCTGAGAAGCATCCACTAAGGAGAGGCGAAAAGTATTTGTGATTTCTCCATGGTCACACGAGTCATAAATGTTACAGAGGTTGAAATCCAAGTGGAATTCTCTTTTATACTGCCTTACTTGCATTTATGTTGACCAAATGTTTTCAAGATACACATCCTCAGATAAGCTTAATTGCTCAGGAAATATTTACATCTGTTAAAAAGCTGTCTTGGATACACACCTGGAATTCATGTGACTTGGTTTAATATTTTTTCATTTTTATTAATATTTTTTCTTTAAAGTTTATTTTTTAAACCTAAAAATTATTTCAGCAACATATTGGATCTCTCCAGAGGTACACGAGTGGTGGTTTCAATATGAAGTCATACAAACAGTGCACCTGGCTTCTGTGGCTTCTCCCATGAGGGTATTATTCAGGAAGCTTTTATTTAAGCAATAAGTAAGACTTTTCTCCACCCTAGGGATTAAAGCAGGGACTAGAGAAGATCAAGGGAGTAGCTTTTCAGAGAATTATTTAAGCACAATTTAACTGAGCTTACAATTTTTTTCAGTGTTTTCTTAAACCAGTTTTCAACTATAATACCAACTTGTTCTCAGTATATCTAAGTTATATTCAGGAAATAAATGAGTTAGAGTGGAACCAAAGCATAAGTCTCATAATAGCACCTAATGAACCAAAACATGTAAATATACAGCTACTTTATATGCTCAAATACAAGATTGAACATTTTTTCCACTAAAGAAAACACTGTACTTTAGAAGAGAGAAAACTGCCTTCTATTTGATACTATGGCATCACTTACCTTCAAGGATGATATCTCAATTACTTTGTTATAAACAACAGAATATGATTTATGAAAGACAAACTACTGAAATAGCCTTAATCACAGCTAGCTTATTGTTACTTACAGAACTTGCCCTTCTGAATTTGTTTTGAAAGAATTTGAAGATATAATCACTATTTCTGGAAAATACATGGCCCAAAATTTACAGGCAAACATTGCAAATATATATATGAAAAATTATTAATGAAAAAAATTCTTAATCTTATGTGAATTGGCACCTAGTGTATGAGATAAAATTTCTCATGACAGCATTATTTATAATTCAAACACTATGATTTCTCAAAAGGTAGATTAACTATAACATGAAAACTACAGCAGGAGGCAGTTCAAAAGTAGCTTGGTGATGAAGATTCACTATTTAAAGATTCATGTGATGAGTTGAACTAAATTGATTTGCAAGAGATAGAAGTGAAAAAAAATTGCTAAATTACTTTATTATTAAAATGTCTTAATGACTGCTACTGTATTTCCTGACTGACAAAGTCTGAAATAAAAAAGCACTGGGCTGAGGAGGAAAAGGTTGGTATGAACAAGGTTAAGAGGAAAGTGGAGTTGGCAAAGGTACTTACAGACTTCCTCTCCTCCTTTCCCCACACTGGTCTTGTAAACCCTCCTGCAGAAAGAGAACCTGGATCAGCTTTCGTTCTAGACAGCAAAGTAGTTTGCCCCCAACCACGTGTACGCTTGCGCCCTGTTGTATTTTTTGTATCTGTACTCTCCTGCAGAAAGAGAACCTGGATCAGCTTTCGTTCTAGACAGCAAAGTAGTTTGCCCCCAACCATGTGTACGCTTGCGCCCTGTTGTATTTTTTTGTATCTTGCCTTGGGATGTTTCTGGATGGCTGCATTTTAAATGTTAACCCAGAGTTCTGGATTCCACTCTGGTAACAGGGCTGGAGTTGCCCTTCCGCCCATCTGTCCTGCAGAAAGAGAACCTGGATCAGCTTTCGTTCTAGACAGCAAAGTAGTTTGCCCCCAACCATGTGTACGCTTGCGCCCTGTTGTATTTTTTTGTATCTTGCCTTGGGATGTTTCTGGATGGCTGCATTTTAAATGTTAACCCAGAGTTCTGGATTCCACTCTGGTAACAGGGCTGGAGTTGCCCTTCCGCCCATCTGTTCTACTGACCAGGAAGCTGTGTTCCCTTCCTCTCAGGTGTTGTGTCAAACAACCCTAAATAGAAAATATCTCTCCTACACCTGCCCTTTCTTTAGACACATGCCAAAAATTATTAAGCTCTCCTCCTATGATTCCATGCTTTTCAAATACTTCGTACGTTTTCCCAGCAATATGAACACACTGCCTCAGAAAAGGAATTGCAACGCGGGGCCCATATTTGGTGCCGATAGACTTTGTTCTTGTTATTTATCTAGGTGTTGAGGAAATAGAGTCAATGTCACATGGCTTTTATCAGTTCTGCTTGCCTTTTCTTTCCCAAGTTCACAAAATTGAAAGCTATTTAATTAAAATCAAGTGGTCTAAGCTAACCTCCCACTTCCCTCTCCATCTGTGGAGTATTTGGGTCCAGATATATTCAGCCTGTTCCAATTTTTCTGGGATGACATTGGTCCGGTTCACCCTTCTGCAGTGTCAAACACAGAAGCAAGCAACATTTTTCCAAAAATTGTTAACTCATTGATATGAGAGGCCTAACTTTTCCCAACTCTCCATTTTCAGGGAGGATTTCTGGTCTACATCTTTTCTTTCTTTCACCAGCAAAATACATCTGAGAAAATACTCATTCTTTTGTTCTTGCTGCCTATCTTTTCCTGAAAAATCACTGATATTAAATTTGTAAACCATAATTTTGCAAGTAAGGTAGGGTAAACAATCAGTTTAGCTGGACAAAAGATGAGATTTCTTTGTGCTTGCCTCTTCTCCCTTTTCAAGCAAATACCCCATCTCTCTACAAGCTCTTCAAAGCGAATGCTACATCTTCCTCCTTCTCTGACCCCTGCCCATGCCCAATTCACTGCTGGAATATAACATAAATACAATAGGAATTTGTAAGATCAAGCTGAATTTTATTTATTAAGGGAAAGTAAGTCATTTCCATCCTTTTTCCTGAAGAGATGTCAACCTACAGTTGATTCAGATACTGACACCCATTCACTGATTGACTTTGTCATGAGGGCTGCTGGGTGTGCTGGTGGTTTTCTGAAGTAGGCACCTGTCCTTAAAAGACAGAGATGAATCATCATGTAATTTCAAACACTGGTAGAAGCACGAAATGACATATCTGAGTCATGATCAACAGGAACAGGATTCCTTCTAGAAATTTAGTGAAAAGGGGATAAATCTACCTTTTTCTTCCTAGCATCCCAGTGCCTCATGGACTTTGTGAGTTCTCCACAGCCTTGGATGACTCCTTGAAGACTTCTTTACCTTCCTGTAAAACAGCACTGTATTATTTTTCAGATGGTTGGAAAGTGACAAGAACATCAAGCACTCCTTTCCCAGTGACCTAAATTTGCTACCACTGTGGAGATTGTCTGAGGACCTGCACCTGCTAATCCAGGCAGTCACAGCTGTTCCACATCCTGGATCACTCTAAATAATTGCATATCTCAAATTTTACTGTATTTAAAGGCATTCAAAGATTTTTTTTTTTGTGCATTTAAGACTTCTCTCATTAACTCAGCCTCTGAGCATTTCTCCATTCTTGTTTTGATGTGCCAACCTCATTACTTATATGAATATTATACTATGCTTTTCAGCCATTAAATCCAATATTATAAACCCACACATGATCAATTGGAATTATGCTTATTTCAGAGCAGATATAATGAACACAAGCCTTTGAAAGATTTTTTAAATATCCAAAACCAAGTGCATGGGTGAGAATTGTATAATCCAGTAAATATGAATATGTTAAGAAATCCCTAAGTACCAGCACTCCGCAAGGTATTTTGATATAAAAATAAACAAAAAGATAGATAAAACCACTTCATTAAAATCCTTGATGCTGGTTTTGTGCAAATTCTATAATGGTCCATTTGTGGAATTACCCTATCACATCCCAAATTGACTCACAAGTGATCCATTCACTTATTGTGGGAGGCAGACAGAGCAAGCTGCTGTGGAATGTACAGCAGGAGGTCTTGTGGCTGCCATTAGAAGTATAAACTAGCCAACCCTGGGGAAAAATTTTTGCATCATCAAATAAACTTGAAGGTGCACATATACTACGACCTAAATATTCCTCTCATGGGTATATTTCTGTGTGCATGCCCATAACGTCCATAGCAACATTAAAAGCCAAAAACCTGAAATAATATGACGTACATTTGACAAGAAAATGGATAATTTGTTTCTTAGAAGAAATCCCCATCCACCCATGTGCCGTTGCAAATGGAATTAACTACTGCCTGAAGGGAGCCTTCTCTAGCAGCTTCTACTCGTTCCAGACCTTCTACAGAACTGGGGAAAGTTCAAGAATGGCCCAAAAGCCATCCAGCTAAGGTGAAGACCCATGCAAAGGGAAGCTTCTCAATTCCCTTCTGTATTCCACCATCAAGTACCTTTCACAATGTGATCTTATGGAAAGAATCTTTCAGAGACTTTCTTAACTTACTCCACAGTAAGGCTGCCCTACACATTAAATTTAGACTCACCACTAAGGCTATTGTTGGTCCAGGGATATTGTGCGATAGGTATTATATTAAGTAATTCAATTGAATATTTTATAGCAATGCAAACCAGTGAACTTCCAAACACATAATATTATATTGCTTATGAATATGTATGATTATACTCACATACATACAATGATTAACACAAAGTAAAGAGTAAGCAATGCTAGGAAGCCCTTGGAATTTCTAGACATCTTAGCCCCAAGGTCAGACTTGTAAGAGAAGGAGCTAACTGGCACCTTTCAGTTTTGATTTCCATAGTATAAAATTCAAGCTTTAATTATTATTATAACATAAGAACAGTATGAAGACAGAATAACTTGAGTGTGGCCAGCATTCCATCACTATGACAAAGACCTGAAGTAAATCAATTTATAAAGAGCAAAGGTTTATTTTTACAAAAGTTTTGTAAAAAAAAAAAAAGAGAGAAAGAGGAAGGAATTTAGGTTCCAAAGTTCCCTTCAAGGAAACCCCCCAATGACCTAAAATCTCCTGTCTCACCTCTTAAATTTCAACCTCCTCCCAATAGCACAGTCCTGGGATTCTTCGGAGGATACACCAAATCTAAACTATCAGAGTGCATCTAGATCCTAGATTAATGCCTTGCACATTGGCCCCTCAATAAGTGGTAGAAAGCAGCATGAGGCAAGGCTCTTTTGTTAATACAAGGTACTTCATACCTGAGGTCTTCTCTTTCGAAATGTGATCAGTCTGAAGACCTCGATCGAAAACACTTGAGAGGCTTCTGAATAGTGGAATTCTGGGCCCATTGCAAACTGTGATGTAGGTGAGGGGCTCCGGTGGGTCTTCAACAGGAAATGGAACCTAGGAAGCAGCCTGAGATTTAAAAAGCATTTGGGAACTAGGGATACTCAAGGTGCTACAATAATGATTAAAAGGAGTCTAAAATACAGGAGTATATCCAAGATTCTAATTAATAATAACTGATGATGCAAACAATTTGTTGAACACCTGCTATAGATATAACAATACAGTGAGTCTCCAACTCACAAATGACCTCCATTCTGGGAGAATTATTCTAAGTCAGATTCATTTGTAGGCCAACAAAGTGAATGTATCTGTGCAAGGTCGGCACTCGAATGTTCTTAAGTCTTGTTCTTCCTGTACAGCAATCTATTTCTGCCAAAATCTTTGAACAGTGATCCTACAGACTTGCCTGACCTCTACCACTATCTCTAGGTTTACAGGTTGGGATGGACAGTGGGGCTCAAAAATATTAAGTGATAATTAGTGTGTATACAAGAAGTAAAAGCTGACCAGTTCCTTCTATAAGGATATAAGCCATAAGACCATATGGTTGATGTTCCAGGTGAAACAAGACTATAACTTACCATTACGTATTTTCTAAGGAGTCACATTAGCACTAATACAAATAAGCCAAGAGTCAGCAGGGAAGAGTCAGCCTTCCTATGATGATTCTTCCAGCTACTATAACTGAACAAGGCATGCTCTTATTTTCTATGGGATACCACTACAGGGGACTGAAAGCAAACTAATGCAACATTTACATAAAAATAGACAATAACATTTAGTCATAACTCTCCCTACAACTGACTTTGAATGGAGTTCTAGTTGTCTGCTTAGAAGGGCCAGTGTTTGGTTTCCAACTCTCAGGACTCAGTAGCAGTCTGATTCTGTCATCTGAGCACCTGCAGCAGCACTAGTTTTAGCCATCTTCAGTGGCCCATGCTGAGACCCAGAGGCAGCCCTGACTCCTACCACACAGGGAAGACCCGCAAAGGGAAGTGAACATGACCCGTGAGACCCTAATCCAGGCACCTGCACAGGCGGAGCTCCTGTCTTGCCCACCCTGTCACTTCCCAAGTCACACTGGGCCTCACTACCAGCTGGTGACCTGAGGGGTGGGGGATAGAGGCATAAGCAAGCCCCTCCCTGCTTGAAGTTCCTTGTGGCTCCAGCTACCACCCGGCCTGACCTCTGCCACTATCTCTAAATACAGTGGGTTCTTATGGATTACAGAGAGAAGGGTGGTGTTAATTTAGATAGAAAAGGCTCCAGAAACATGGTAATAGACAAGTGTCTCCTAAGAGCAACTAACCTTAAAATAATTTCTAAGCTGGACACTTCCCATTCTAAAATATACAAGACACAAGCAATCCCAGGGATTAAATAGGAGACAGGAAAAAGAGAACATGTATTCTGAGCTCTAAATACTCCCTCCTCCACTTGATTAACACTGATTCCTGCAGCTGTTGGTTTTTCTTACTGGCCACCCTTAACCTAACCTCAGTCAGGCCTCACACTCTGGCATTTGAAAGGCTAATGAAGTTGCTAATCTGATTTCTCCACAAATTGAGCCCTGCCTTTGTACGGGGAAAGTGTTCCTTGGCTGCCACCAACACAGCCAGTAGAGTATGCATTCTTATTCTGCATCTTTACTGTACAAACATGTTTTTATCTGCCATAAGCATTCCCAAAATAAGCACTTCTGAAGATTCTACGGAGTCTAATGTCTCCTTCCAGTCCCTAAGGTACTTTGAAACCATCTTATCACAGAATGCAAAGCACAGGGCTCTCATTTTCCCATGCTTGTGATGTCTTTTTGGTGACTTCACATTCTATGAGCTATTTTTAGTGGTTAAATCCCAAGAGCAAAGCTCCCGCTGTCCATTTGTGGTCTGGGAATAAAAAGAACCTCAGTATGTTGACAAAGTATTCAACCTTATTCTGTTGACCCCTTCTGGTCAGAAATCACCTGAATGTTTCATCAAAGTAGATAAAATACCTGGCACTTTTTCAGGGGTGGGGGGTACTGGGGATGGAACTCGGGTCCTTGCACTTGCAAAGCAAGCCACGGAACCACTGAACTAAATCCCTGGCCCATCTGGCCCCTGGCACTTTAAAATATGGGTACAACAGCACCCAGTTCAATAAAAATTGTTTTTAAAAACTATTTTAAAGTCCATTAATATTTTTAAACATCTTAAAACATTCCCATGCTGGAAGTGAGCAATGACTGGTATTTTAAAATAAAACCACACTCCTAACATTTAAATATTAAAGTCAAAATTATTTTAAAGACCATTTTATACTTCTTTTTACAATACAGAAAGATAAGATGACAGGATAGAATCAATTTTGGACTTTCATTATAATAACATATATCCTGGAACTACATTTTAAAAGCTTGTATAGCTTTTGCTTACTACATTTTCTCCTAAATTTCTAATCTCAGAAAAATAACTTTGTAAGACAATAAAATATATCTTCCTTTAGATGATCATATCTGTCTTTTGTCACAACAGCCTATCAATCATATCTGAGATTTTCCACAGCCAGTTCTTAAAAGCACATGTTTGGTTTCCTAATTCTCAAGAACAACTTTATAGGCTTCCCTTACTGTCCCTCACACATCTCTGCTGAAAGGTCGTCAGTTCCCTTCCTCTGCTCACTCCTGGCTGTAACAAAGCGGAGAGATTTAGGCCGTTTCTTAAGTAAAGCTATTTGCTACTCTCAGATGACTGTGATACTTTATCTCTTCTATTAAATTTCAGTTTTGTCTCTGGAAGAATACAGAAGCAAAATGAATGCTTTTTCTGTGAAAGTAGCCATGTATCTGTGATTAAACATCGCGAACTTATATGAAGGAAGTGCAGCAGGCTGCTCCCTCAGAACACAGCCAGCTGGAGAGGTGGAGGCAGCTGCAGGGGAACTGTGGGAAACACACTCTGCTGAGGGCCAGAGTGGAACCTCAGAGTGAGGGCAGCAACTTGGGCTTAAGTGGAGTGTGGCTCAGGTCTTCCTCAGCACCAACGCTGGTCTTATCAGACAGCATGGGAAAGCAGCTGGAATACAGACTGCAGGCGATCTTGAAGTCTACCTAAAAAAAACAGCAGACACTACTGAAGGCGGACTCCGAAGAATGCGGGTGGCAGAAACTCAGCAGCACCTGAAGGAGACCGAGAGTCAGCGCACCCAAGGCTAACACCTAGCCAGACTGAACCTTGAACCTAGAACACAAACTTGCTAGCAGATCTTCTGAGTATCGCCCTCTTGGGTCTACTCTTGTTTACTCTGCAGATCCTGGCATCTGGTGACTTCAGCTGGGAGGAACAGATAAACATGACGTAAAATGACTTATTTGCCTTCATGACTCTTCCCAATTCTTTAAATTATCCTACCTAGCCATTTAATTATTTTGCTTAGACAGTAATTTTATTCTCTCCTAGCAAAGTTGGAGGTTTCATAAGCCTGGAAAAAATGCAGCACTTAAATGCTATTAGGTAGTTAGGTCATTAAAAATGAGAGTAAAGGAAGCCTACGGTTTTAACAACGACAACAACAACAACAAAAAAAAACAGCTTTGCAAGTATGTATAGTGTTCAACAGATCCTTGGCAACTTCTCACGGACATCTGGCCTGAGTCTCCTGATGCCTCAGGACACTTTCTCACCCCGCAGTCTCCCAAATCTAGAGTCTTTACCCAGCCTGTCAACTTCTAGCTTTGCTTGGGCTGGAATCTCTTATGACCCTTGAAATGTCTAAATCCAAGTCTTACATTCAGTGACATCACTGCTTCATGCGACACTTTAGAAGAAAACTTATTTCATTCCCTCTCTGGCCAGTGTCCTCCTAGTTTTTCTACCTTTTATTTCCTCCTTCTTGTTTTTTTTTTTTTTTCCCTAGGTTACTTTTCCACTTGCTCCTTGAGTACTGCTGGCTTTCCTAGTTCCATTTTAGATGCTTTGATCCCCTTCCACTTACTCTCAAAACCTATTTTTTCAACTACCACCTCTATGTGAAAACTTTGCTGGGAAACTGTAAGCCAGTGAAAATGTCCTGTGTGATCCTCAGTGTCTCCAAAACTGATCTCATTTTTGTAGCTTGCAAATCTCTGTCCTTCTAAAGTCTTTGCCATGGTTACCAATTTGGTATTCACCCAAACTAAATGACCACCCGTCTTTCTAATCTTTTTCCTTGATAACACTCATTCACCAGGCGTTTATAAGTACCTCTTAGTCTAGATTTTCTCCAAAGTCCTTTCTTTAGCCCTAGGATTTGTTAGTCCTTATCCAGATTAGAATTCCCATGGCTTCCTAGCATTTTTCTCTCTGGATCTTGACCTCCTCTGAACTTTTCTCCTTGTAGTCAAGTTAATTTATAAGACAACAAAATAAATCTGTTTGCTATGCATAACACTGATGTTGCTCCAAAAAGAGGTGTCACATAGCAAAGTAAGGAGGGAAGTAAATAAACTATGACTCCTCTCTCAAGAGTCCAGTAGGTTCACATTTGTGTCTCTCTGAGCCTGTGTCTCCCTTCTATTTTCATGTGTCCCTCTGTAGACACACTAATCCTATTACAGGAGGCACATAGTGGAGAAGAACTGCCTAAGCCCCAGTGATAGGTGTCCACTGTTTAACCATCACACACTGGTTCTTCATGTTTAAGAAAAGTCATTTGATTGGTTCAGCAAAATGGATGTGTTAATGTCTCTGTGGGTTATATAACCACCTATTGTCCAATCAGCCATAGCCAAAGACAAACATGTTAGTTTGATTGTTAGCAAGGTTGTGAATAGGCTGGGCACATGGACAGGCCCCATAGAAAGCTATAGACTAAGCAGGTTCCCAAGTCAAGTAAACTGCAGCAATGCTATTAATTATCTGTCTCATGCCTGCATTTTCAACCTAATTCCTATCTCTGATTCTACCTTTGTGCAAAACAACCTTACGGTATCTTGAGTTCTCTATATAGGCTTCATGTGCTTTTAAATTCAACTGTGCTTTTTCCATCTGCCTAGAATTTTTTTTCCTTTCTCCAAACCTACTTCTAAATACCTGAAACCAGTATTTTGCAAAGTACTAGTTGCTCATCAAATTCTGCCTACATGTCACTTCCTCTAATCTTCCGCTAAATTTTCTCCCTAAATTTAGAGACTACATCTTCAGAATCCTCTCATCACCAGGACATGTCTCCACCAGTGATTAATGCACTGTATTGTCCTCTTTTGGTCCCATCTCTCTTCTTACCAGAGAACTGTCCTGCTAATAGAAGATTCAAGTTTCTTTGTTACGTCTTTGGCACCAAGTACAGTTCCTGCACCTTGAATTTTAGTGAGAAGTAAGAGATGAGAAGAGACATAAAGAAAACTGAAAAGAAGAACAGTACAACTGAATTTTTCCCCGTATTTTCAGAGTCAAGCCTTGACTGGGTATTTGCATGCACAATATGCCCTCTGCATGGGCAGATTTGGCCCTCTGAAGTTTCACTGAAATAAACCAGTAATTATGAGATCAATAGGAGGAAAAAACATATAATTGTATTAATCTGCACAAGGGAAACTAACAACATAGGAGTCATACATAAAAGATGAGCATCCAGAAAAGCCAGAGTTCAAATAACTTTCCAAACTGTATAAAGATAAAAAGAGAATTAGAAAGGAAGGAGCTTGACATTTCCTGGAAGATGACTGTGACAAGCTATAGTAGGGGGAAGAGAGAAATGTATGTGAACAAAAGATGTTTTATTATGTAGGCTCTCGGGTAACCTGTCAGAATTGCCCTATGAAGAACAGACGGAAGGTCTGTCCAGGTGGGAGTGTCTTGGGCATGAGGACTTTTAGCCTTTTCTTTTTAACATCCAGTGGTTAATATTTGTTGTTTATTGAAAGTTCATAGCAAATGTATTCCTTCTGAGAAGGAAGCTCCTCTCTGCTCTTCCGGGGGAAAAAAAGATTAAGAGATGTGTGGGGTGGGGAAGTACGAAGAGAAACTAGAAGTTGTTTGATAGCTTAAAGTTGCTGTATTTTGGAGTTTGGAGGTATCATTTTCGGAGCCCACTGCTATGGAAAGCAAATGTCTGGCAATACAGTTCATTGGAAGAATGCTTGACTAGCATGTAAAAGGCCTGAGTCCAGTTCCCAACATGGCCAAAACAAAAAGACAAAATAAATATAAATGTCTAACCAGTGGCTGAGTTACAGTCTGCATGTCTAGTTCTACCCTTTCTTTTCTAGCCAGGCTTGTGCACTTTTCCTATCCTTCTGTGACTCCCTTGCTCTATTCTATAAGACATCCATACATCACATTCACAGAGAGACTTCTGGCCCTCTTCTCAAAAAAAGATTTCTTGGCTTTTTCTCTCAAGATCCCCATGGTCAAGCTTCTGCTGCTTCTTTTCCTCACATGTGCCTTGTCTTGTTGGACATCCTGAAGCAATGGCTTTACCTTCCATGCCTGTTAAGTCCCTTGTTTCTGGTGGACTTACATCCGACAGCGAACTTCGGATCAGGGACTAAATTTACCTTATATTATATCTTCACATTTTAGCATTGAGCTTGGAAGATCACACTCAGCCGAGAAATGGTATCTGCTGCTTTTATTACCATTTTCCCAATTTAATGCAGATATTCAGATTATGTGCCTTCCTCTTGCTCTCCCAGCCATCAGTAACTACCATATCGAGGCAGCCAACAGGCACATGTATTTGCCGAAAGAGGATTGCTTGACCCAAATCCCTTTCAACTGAAGAAAAAGATAACAAAGTGAAAACTACTAAGTAGATCTGTTATGAAACCAGCAGTCAGAAGGCCCTCCTGGTTCAAAAAAAAACTATATTTGAGCTTTGTACTCCTGGAATGGTCTCTTATGAGCCATTTCCCTCCAATTCACAGTGGCAAAATTTGAATTGGGTTTTGTTCCTTCCTAAATCATTCCCTCTGCTTATAGTTCTCTGTTTTAGCTCCCTCTACTGACACTTTCTTCTGCTTTGCCTTGCATAATTAGCCAAGCAGAAAGCATCCATCTGATATTTGTCAACATGGCTGAATGCCAGGAGCTCCATGCAAGTAATTTCTATGCTTTTTTTTTTTTTACAGGCCCAATAACCATAAGAAGACTAAGGTTTTATGAATAAGAGACTTTGTCTAAGTTCATCTGGGCTGCTGTCTTAAAAATACCACAAAATGGGTGGCTTGAAAACTTTTATTTCTCTGAATTCTTGATTCTAGGAAGACCAAAATCAAGCTTTAGCAGATTCAGTGCCTGAGAAGGGCTTTCTTCCTTGCTCATAAACAAACTTCTTCACTGGGCCCTCACAAGGCAAAAGAGATAATTTCCCAAGGTCTCCTTTTAAAAGCTCTAATCCATTCAAGAGGGAGCTACTATTGTGACCTCATCACCTCCACAAAGTCCTCACCTTCTAATTAACGCCACAATCTGAGGAGTTTGGGTTTCAACATATTAACTGGAGCAAGACACAAATATTTAGTCCATGACAATCCTAGTTTTTACTTTTGTGTGACCACTTCTTTAGAGTGAGACAGACCTAGGGCAGTGAACTAAAATTCCTGTTGGTGATTATCACAGTTAGGCAGGACACTATACCAAATCTCACTGGATTTATGATTTGTACTGAGTAACTACTTCAAGGACAATGACACACAGTGTAGGAACTATTGTCATTCTCATTATTGATTGTGAAAAATTGTTTTGTGTTTTCGCAAAATAAAAAAGGGAATCCAAGGCCAGGGATTTAGCTCAGTGGTTCTGCTGAGTGCCTTGCAAGCACAAGGACCTGAGTTCAATCCCCAGCACCAAAAAAAAAAAAAAAAGGGAATCCAAAGGTTAATTTAGACAAGCAAAAAATCTAGAAGTCAAAATCTCCTAAAGGTAAAATGTGAGGTTTTTTTCAGAATCAATGTTTTATTAATCTCTAAAGTCACTTCTTCATCTGATGGTCATTCTCTGCGTCTGATAAAAAGTCAAAAATACTCAGTGGTAAACATTAGTTTTCAAAAAGCATTAAATGAATGGAAAGAGGAATGGATAAGAAAGTAAAAGATAGAAAGCCAGGAAAACACATACCGAGGAAGCAGCTCTGGGAAGAAGCAGAGTGGTATGGACGGGCTCCCAGATGCGCCCCCAAGGCTCGCGTGTCTGAGGCCCCAGGGTGGTAGCCTGGAGGCGCTGTGGATCTTCAAGTGATGGGGTCTGGGGTGGGGCAGGGGAACCTAAGACAACTGGGGTGCTGCCTAATGGAGGGATTAGGAAAGAGGCAGTCTGCTGGCAGGCCTGGAGAAGAGTTGTTATCAAAGCCTGAGGTGGGCCCCCACTCTGGTTTCTGGTTTCCTTCTCTGAGTGAGATGAGATCCCCTGCTGCGACACCCACTCTCCTGTTACTATCCCATTTGATTCGGCACGGCCAACAGAGTCCTTACCAGAACCGAGCCAATGCAGGCCCTGTGCCCTTGACTCTCCAAACTGTGAGCCAAATAATCCTGTCAACTTTATAAAGATAACTGCCTCAGCTACACCATTACAGTGATAACCAGCTGGCTAATACATAAAAATAATAAGAAAATGGCACTATGTCTAAGCAATCAGTATTTCAGAAGAAGTTAAAGGAGTCATAGGGGAAAAGTTAAGCATACTGAATGCTGGAAAAGATGCAGATATTGACATACACATTTTTTCCATGGATTTCTTTCCTTACTCTTCAGGGCCACACAACTAAAGCTATATTCTAAAGCACTTTAACACTTCACCAAGTTACCAGATGCTACTAAAATAATAAGAATATAAATAACTGATGTAATGCCGCCTAAAATTAAACTATTTTTCAAACTAAACTAAAACAGTAAAAAAAAAATGTAGACAAATTTAAGAGACATCAAGAAATTTAATTATTAGTGTCCCAAAGCTGAAGAAAAAAATTGAACATTTCAAGTCCAATTCTTGCCCTTCTTTCTTGCTCAATATCTCATCTTCATATGGTCACTTATTTACCCATGACTGAAATTAATAATTCTCCCCTATAATGGCTTATTGAGCAAAATTAAATCTCATTGAGCATATGTGTCTCCATCTGTTTATAGAAGGAATATATTTAGTATCTTTAAAAATGTTAGAAAATATGAACACATTATGATTAGCAAATATTGTACCGAAACTTCACCATTGAGTGAAAGCATTCCATGAATGCCCTCAATTTCTTATCATGCTTTGAAGAGATCTCTGAGCTCCATTATAGGGGCGACTGCATCTGGCTCCAGGCTCCAGCTGTCCTGTAGATGGTGTGGTGAAGGCCCTCAGGTAAGATAAACTGCAAATATTAATGCCACGGTCACCCACACACAGCCATCCTAGCAAAGGCAATTGATTTTCTGCTGCCTTATTGAGCCACTAATACCCTTATTATTGCAATTACCCCAACGACTCAATTGAGATGAACACTAAAATCAGTGTTCTAAGTTGTCCAGCTGTCCTGTAGATGGTGTGGTGAAGGCCCTCAGGTAAGATAAACTGCAAATATTAATGCCACGGTCACCCACACACAGCCATCCTAGCAAAGGCAATTGATTTTCTGCTGCCTTATTGAGCCACTAATACCCTTATTATTGCAATTACCCCAACGACTCAATTGAGATGAACACTAAAATCAGTGTTCTAAGTTGCTTATCGTTTCTTTTATATTCAACCTTTTACTGCCTATGAGAACATTTTCTTAATATAAAATTTGACACCTAAATCAACATGCTCCAAATGTAAAATAAAGAATTACTTTTGTACTGCAGATTACTTTAAAATGGTTCTTCATGGCATAAATTTATTTAGCTTTCATTTTATTTTATTCCTCGCACAGTAAAGTGATATTTCCAAATTGGTTTTTGGAAAACAACTCTCTTTGCGTCATTCACATTTCTACGTTTTAAAAAGGAAACACTGTCTTTGCTGGAGGCTATCTTTTCAAGGTTACTTTGTATTGCAAGCCACCCTGAAAATAGACATAGTCCCCTTCTAGAGCAAAGGAAAAGTTTGCTTACACCTTTGGAAGTTAAATATAGTGTCTCTTTCTACAATAACTGTCATGGATACATACCATAGAGTATTATTATGATACCTTCTAAGCAAAATAGACTAACCATTCATTACAAAAGATTTGGATTTTCTAAGGTCAACATTCTGTCTTCCAACACAACCTGCTATATAATCAGGTGTCACCTGGCCCTCTTCGTGTTACCTTTTGAGATTAGGGCTGAAAGAAGTGGCTGAAGAGAGTACTGATATTCTGAATACTGTTAATTCTGAGTACAATAAAATATTTTGTCTCTAATACAAGAGTCTCACTCCTTCAAGGATCTAGAACATGCCAGGATATTAGCTTGTAATTCAGGTACAATATTAAATAGTTTAAAATTCCTGACATTATTTTTACAGAGAACATTAAATATAAAAGTGTAAATGATACGAACTTCAAAAGCACTTTACTAGAGTATGTGAAGATTACTATTAAAATCAGATTCTATCATATTGTAGTCCCTAAAAATAGCTCTATTTTGGAGTTCCATATTGGATTAAAT
>NW_022900930.1:20124400-20151318 GCF_012274545.1 Fukomys damarensis
TCTACAAACACTTTATTTTCATCTTTTCATTCTCTCACATTTTTTTCTTCCCTTTTTGTGTTCTTCCCCTACGTATCACACCTTCCCTACACCTTTAGCTCCTTTCCTCCCATTTCTAAATGTCAGTAATCTTATTAGAATCTTATGCATTGTTGCAGAATATTTCACTCTTTAAAAAGAAAACATACTCTAATTCGTGTAAATTCCTTCCTGATTATTTCTGTAGGACACTTCTATTTTTTAATTAAGTTTATTGGTACATTTTAGGTATACAATATAATTACATTCATCATTGGGATCTTGTACCTTTCCATGACTTACCTTAGTTCTTATTTTCTCCCATTCCCCAGCCTCCCCTTCATCCCCTCCACCCTTCCTTGCTTACAAAGACACTGTTTCCATGTTTTTCCTTTTCTTATATTTTTTCTTTTCCCTCTTTGCCTTTCCCCTACTTTCACATTTCCCCTACTATTTTAGAACTTTTCTTTGTATTACACAAAATGAATTATACATTTTGATCCTTATTTACACTTTTAATTTTTCACACTAGAGAAATTTTTCGGTATTTACGTATGTGTGACTTACTAATCACACTTAAGTGTACAGTCTCAATGTACAACCACTTAGCCATAAATATCTCTAGTTTCTTGTTCTTTATGGCTGAGTAGTATTCCGTTTTATTTTTTTAAACACATCTTCTTTATCTAGTCTCCAGCTGGTGGGCAATTGGATTGTTTCCCGTTTTAGCTATTACAAACTATGCCGCTATAAATATGGGTGAGCATATATCGCTGCAGAATGATTCTTTTAATTATTTTGGAAAGATACCCAGCAGAAGGATAGCTGGGTCAAATAGAACTTCTAATTCTAGTTGTTTGAGGTATCTCCATATTGAACTTCTTTTAGCCATGGGAGTTAACGCCTTCCAACCCTAACTTCTTTAGTTCCCCTTACTTTCACCTGAAATGTATTCCAAATCAACACTAGTCCTCATTCCTCTTCTTTTGGCTTGGGAGGACTGTGATAAATTGTTACAAAATCTTCCTAGAGCATTATGCTTCCCTGTGTCCGAGCTCTTGTGCAGTCTTCTCCTGCGCTGCATCTCAGCATCCCTGTTCCCTACAGAACATCCAGCCTGGATAATGTGGCAGAAATAAATAATGCTTTGTAAGTTTCAGCACCTTGGAGCTTTCCCTTCCCTGAACCAGCATGAAAAAGAGTCCAGGTCTTCCACAGTGAAAGGTGGAGAGGCCACATGGAAAGAGAAGACCCAGAGGTTCAAAGCCAAGTCACCTGTACTAAAGGATTAGGTTAGGGATAGAGAGCAACTTAGATCCCCAACTGTGATCACTGTAGGCAAGTTCAGCTGAGATGGCGTGGAGCAAAAGAGATTCTTAGAAAACCCAACCTGGTCAACATGGAGCTACAAGAGATATTGAAATGGTATTGTTTTAGGTCTTGCAATTTTGAGAGTTTTTTTTAAATACAGTAGTGCATAAATGAAGCAATATGGAGCTACAAGAGATATTGAAATGGTATTGTTTTAGGTCTTGCAATTTTGAGAGTTTTTTTTTTTAAATACAGTAGTGCATAAATGAAGCAGATATGCACATCCCTCTTCTTCTCCTAGTCTCTTTTTTGTATTGTTGGGGGCTCTTTCTTTTGCTAAAGTCCCCATCACCCTGTGCTTATACAGGTTCCTGTCACTTGTCCAGTAATTAGCTGGAGTTTTCACAAGCAAACATGTAAAAGCTCTTCTTAAAACAATAATACTAGTAAGCAACTCGATCCTCATGCTTCCTCACACCAACATTGTCTAGACAAAAGTACAGTATACTCATTGCTACTTCATCTTTAATTTCCACTCATTTCTATCATCTAACCTGCACTCTTAATAAGTCTATAGAAAGCAGCGTCTTGAAAACCACTTCAAACTTGTTAATCCCCAATCGTGATCTCAATCTTCATGCATTTGGAACCACTCAGCATTTGACTCTTCAAACTACTATATTTTGTAACATGTCCCCATCGGCATCTACAACTCTCAAAATCTCTCATATCCTTATATAATTGCTGCTATTCTTTAATATTTTTATGACCCTTCTTTCTCATTTGACCCCCTCGTTGAAGAACTTCTACTGAATCTGACCTTTCTCACTTCTCTTCTTATTTTAAATGAAATGTTGGTGTCTCTGGACTCATGGTTTTCATTGCAACCTCTATAAAATGGCATCCCAATTATGTCCAAATTATCCCAGATAAACTTCTTTCCCAGACTAGATTTTTGCTACATGCACAAGCCAGAGGAACACATATCTCCTGGCATCCTGTGGGAAAACAGAATGTCAGACTGGACTCAGACTGCTGAAACAGAGTGCATATTAACAAGATGATTTCAGTGGCCATGAAAATCTGAGGAGTGTTGCTCTAAATATGTTTTTCCATCCACCTTTGGCAAACAGAACTAGTCATCTAGTCTTCCCTACAATGACCACAAACTACACACTTACTTTTTCAGGGAGCCATTACCCATTATGCTTTCACTAACTACCGTGTCAGGAAACACCAAATCTTTGAATTGCTCCTCTATCAATATTTGCTTACCTTCACTCAACAGCTTTTTTTAAAAGCAAAGAAAAACATAACCAAAATAACAAAAATGTCCATGATGACATATTCATGTTCGAAGTCATCCTGGACTTTTCTGAAGATTATAAAGTGTGAACTCTATAACACAACGTTCGACACCCTCTGAAATCTAGCCCCATTGGCCGTTCTCTCTCTCTACTCCATACAGAGAAGTAAAAATGGAAACCAACATTTATTCATCAGCCCACTCAATCTGTAACTGTTCTCACCCTCCCTATTACAATGACCCAAATTCCACCTCTCCTTCAGAATTTCTCCATCCCTATCCTATACTCTCCAATAGTCCAGGCTGAAAACAGGCATTCCTGTGAGCCTATTTGACTTTAATATAACTTATTCTGCTATTTCAGATATTAAAGCATGTTGCCTGGCCTTTTTATGCATACATATATTTGCTTCACAAAACTCAGCTCAGTTCCAAGTGAAACCCTACTTACTTTTGTTGTGCCCAAAATACTCAACATAAGTTAGTAGCCAGTACAAGTTTATTGAACTAATTATTGACTAGATTCAGGTTTTCTGAGTCAAACCCTGTAGCTAATTTTCTCTTTTTTGTAAAAACTAAATTTCAACTATTTTAAAAGGATAAAAGCTTCTACATTAATTTTCTGTTAGGTATCATGATGGGTGGTAAATTTCCTCCCACATAACAGATTTCTGTGGAAACCTTGATAAACTTTGGAACATATCAACACAAGTGGACATGAGTATAATTACAATCTGGGTGTGCTTTGTACACCCAGGTTAGCCAAAGTCCATGTTTCTTCTTCAGTTTACTATAAACAGAACCACTGTTGCTATGGATGTGTCATCAAAAATATGCTACTAGGAAGCAAAGGAACAACCATAAAAAAATACAACTTGGTAAAAAAAAATGAGCATCTCCATTCTTGAAGTATATAATCATATGTAAAATAAGATTTCCTGAAGGAATGTGAAATGAATCCTAACATTAAATTATGTGATCCTTAAGACAAGTTCTGTTTGTGAAGAGAAAAATGAAAACAGGAGCTAAGAAAATATCAGACCCTTACACTGCGGAATTCTAGTCCCGACAAGCATTTGAGCACATGAGACAGTATAAATATTTTAAATTTAAATGATCAAACATACATGGGAAGCTTTTCACCACATCAAGGAGCAGGAAGGAAGGGAAAATCTTGTCAGCTTCAAAATACCAGTGTAAACAGAACGTGGGAAAGTCTTTCAGAGGCCATGGCATATGCCCTTTCTTTTTCTCCTTTAAAAAGCAAATACATTGCTCTTCTTACTAAATATGGAATATTTCTGACTCATTATTCTGAAGGGATTTTCCTCGGTGATCCTTAAATGTCACAATCTAGCATAAAGCAACTAGAAATATGAGCAAATAAATAGCAATGGGGAAAAATAACTTACTGCTTGAGCATTGCTCCACAGAAGCATTTCAAATCTACATCAGAATTAAATAAAGAGGGGAGGAGCCTTTTTCTTCCCTTCCTAGGAAGAAAATCCAGCAAATCCAATGACAATCACCACAGCAACAACACTTAAAATTCTGGATAACTAGAGAATTGGGGAGTATTTTGCTATTTTTCTCAACTGTAGAAGTTAAGCAAGTATGTGACATTTTAGTACTTCCTTTAATGCCTCAAATACCTAGGGTCTAATTATGTGTCATTCAGAGTTGATTTTTTTCCTATTTTTCCTCTTTAGTTGCTAGTTGGACAGCTTCTGTTTATTAGTGTTTTATCAAAGAAAGTTGACAGCTGATAAAAGGAGGTTAACCTTGTTATTTGGAATTATACGTCATTTCGTTAGGAAATGTCTTATGTTCCATGAGGTCAGGGCTGGACTGTGACATGTCTCTCTCCCCACAGCTAGAATAGCCATTAACATATACTAGATATCCAATAGATGTTTCTCAAATTAGCGAGAAAAATAAATCAAGTTAAACATGAGTATTTAAAATGATCTGAAATATTATTGTCTTCTATTCATATAAATAATTGAAAGTTGGCATTGGTAAGAACCACATGACCTACATGAGTTCATGCCAAGCAGTGTTCCACTCTAACTGTTTGGCATTACAGGATGGTTGTGATTCCTTGATCGACATCCAAACCACAGGTTGCTTCAGAATTTCTAAGACACAGCTTTTTTACTGAGACCAAAAGTGAAAAATAAATTTTACATCAAGACCCAGCATACACACTACTCCAGTCTATGGATACCTAAACACACAGAGAGAGAAAGAAAGAGAGGAGTAAAGAATGAGAGACAAATAGAGGTAAATATTTTAAACCAAAACCAAAGTTTTATGGAACAATATTTATCCTTACTATATAATATATACTGGTATGTTCTATACTATTTTGTTTTAAAGTGTTGCTTACAACATAATAGATTAATTTCATAGCCAGTTAATAAGCTGTGGACTGCAGTTTTCAAATCCCCACTTAGGAGCAACTCAGTTAAGCATGAGTGTTGTGAAATGATTGGAGAGTGAGATCTGCCTCTTAGGTTACATTTCTGATGCAGATGATCAATGAGGGCACAGAGTTGCAAGCTGCTCTAGCAACTGGCTGGACTTCAGACTTCACAGTTCTGGGTTTTAAAATGCTAGAATGTCTTCATATGAGCTTAGAATTCATATCACAGTTCCAAAGCCAGGCAGGGTCCACAATTCATCACAAGAGGGTATCTGCTGGACTTCCAAGCCACTTCTTGCTCATGCATATCAAATACAGCTAAAAAATATGTATTTGTGTTTTGAAGGTTGCATACAAGCCTCTCTGTTCCACATGAGTGAGGAAATGTGGCAAGATCATTAGTAGTGTGAATGGAGAAAGAAGATGCTTTTGACAGTGGCCAAACCCAGTAAGTCACTCTAAAGTCCGGGAAATCGTTCTAAAGAACTGAAATAAATAAGTGGCAAAGTACACTGATGTTTTCATTTTAATTATCCAAATATTGTTTCACCTCTGTCTTCAGACATTCGCTTCTGTATCTGCTCTGTGCAGGACTCCACTAACAAGGAGAATCTCTGGCCTGGTGGAGCTGCTGTGAGAACTGGAGTGTGGTATTAAATGTATACTATGGAAAGTGAGAAATGCAGTATGTATTCTTCTTCCATAGAGCACTGTTGTGTAGCATTCACAGGCAAACACAAAACTCATTCATATTAGTGGACATTTCCAAGTTATTCTAATTGTCTACAAATAGTCCCTCATTATGTGCCTGGCACTAAAATAAATAAGACTCAGCCCCCCTGCTCTTGAAATGCTCTCAGGAGAATGTGGGACAAACAGGGATTTCCAGGGCAACATCATGTAGGCTATACTGAAATATGACTGAGGTAGATGAAAAGCATGAAAATCTACACATTTAAATCACCAAAGAGGAGACAGATACTTCTAAGGAGAACACAGCGCTCGAGCACTAAAGGATCATTAGAGAGTTCTAAACGGACAAGAAGTAGACACTAAAGATAGGGTGCACTCCATACACAAAGTAAGGGAGTGTCATGCAACACATCAAGCTAGAATAAACGCTGATGGTTTAGTAGGAAAAGCTGAAGATTGAGCTGATAGTAGCCTTGTGACCTTCTTTGTCAATATATAAGTTTCAATTCAAGCCATTTATACGAGTGAGAAATCCTAGGAAGATGAAAGACCATGCGGAGCTTTTCACTCCCAGAGTTTGACTCACCTCTAGTGACTGTTTCCCCATTATACTATTGCCTAGTGGTAGCACACCTATGACAAGCATGTCGCAGTGGGCATGCAGAGATGCCTGTCAGAAAGCAAGCCAAGTCACTCCAGCATCAGCACACTAGCCGAGCATCAGATAACAGAGCACATGGGGTAGTGTTAGCACTTTGTGATAAATAGGTGGGTTCGGGCTCCAGTTTGGGCACTTGATCTCTAAATGGCTCACCCTCACTGCCCTCATGCTATGCTTCATCGTTGTTACATCATCATCATTATCATCAAAGCTAATATAATCAGTATCACAGTTAATATTTATCAAGACTTTACCAAGAACTGCACATGTACCATTTTATATGATCTTCAATAAAATAGTTTCTCTTATTCCCCTGTCCCAAGATCACAGGAGCGACAATGGGTGGAGTCAATCTTTGAAGCCAGTAAACTGATTCCAGAGTCCCTGGGCACTTCCTCCTATGAGATCCTTATCCATCTGTGAAAAACTTGTCTATACCACAGTGCCAGGCTCCTTATCTTGCATTATAAACATTGGCTACAGAATGCTAAGTCACACTGTCCGCAAGAAGACGTGTAGCACTGTGCCTGAGATCTCTGCACATCAGCTCCAATTACTGAAAATTGTTGCTTCTATAATCATTTCTCACTGCCCCTTTCTGAGCTACCTTTGAAACTACTTTAAAGCTTTCAAACTAGATCAGGTGTGGCTGTTTGGCAGATTCACTGTTGCATAATTTGCAAGTTGTAGAGTTAGGTCTTAGCAAGATGATTTCAAAGGCTGCCAGTGGACAGAATCACTTTAAACACATTAGGCAGTGGGGGCTACCATGACAGCACTGTGCGTGTTTGGGCTATAAATTTCCTGGGAAGTGGACACCAGTTTATGCGTACAACTGTGGAGTATAAATCAAATGAGAGAACTTCTAAAGCCAATGCTTCATTTGTTATTTTAATGTGCATTTTATTTTCTAAAGGATTGTGAGATCCATATTATCTTCTTTATTCAGAACTGAGTGGCTGAAAAAATTTCTTTGTCTCTGTGACTAGAGCCTTCATGGTCAATCAACATTCACTTGTTCTGTGAACTTGAACTCTCATGTAATTTCACCAGGGACTGGTTTAAAAGTTCTAGCTAGCTAGTTTTGTGACAGTGACAATTTAAATAACTCTAACAGAAGTCACAAAAACACAAGGCTGAATGGGTAATAAAGCAGTTCCTTTAAAGTTAAATGAGTCATAATTTAGCATGAAGTAGATTGATTAAAAAAAAGACTTGTGATTTGGCAGTTAGGATCCTAGATCATCTCAGCAATTAGGACTGTTACGATGGCTATTGGCACTAATATCCAGCAAAGATGGGTCATGTCAAGAGTCTATTCAAACACTTACGGGTTCAGAAATTCAAACCGAAGTTCAACCTTTTGGTGTTTGAGTTTGTTAACTGTTGGCTAAATGCCACTTCCTGTTCCTAAGAAAAGAGGCTTGAAAAAGTCCCATAAAAAATGACTTAAAAGGCTTCCTTGACTTCAAAGCGCTCTTACAAAACAACATTTTGATGAGTTAAGTGTAAAGGAATCAGAAACATACGGATTAAATTTCCCTTAATAGGGTCATGTGTCTATAAATGGAGGGAGGAAAAAAAGTGGCAAGTTTATGTTTCTCAACATTTTCAAAAATGTCTTAGAATAACCACTGATCTCCAAAGTAATCAAATTCATCCCTTCCAATACAGTGTGAGCAGAGTCATGCCAAAGGACCCAACTGAAGAAAGACAAACATATTTGTATAGGTCAGGTTACACCAGGTCACCCTCCCCACAGACCATTATTCCAGCCTCCACTTAAAAGGAAATGCGCAGCATCACAGGACACAGCCCCAAAGAACAAAGAGAATTTCTAAACTGGGCTTCTCACTCAGGTCAGGCCATTGTCATCATCTTGCCACACTGAAGTATTTTCCTCTGACTTTACTGTCCGAATGAAGGGAATACAAACAAGCACTCATCCTCCGTGAAGTACCGTGCAAAAGGCAGCATTGCCTTTTGTATGCATTTAATGGTCACATCTTCAGTCATAGTTCGGTGGGTTTCTAACCTCTGAAGATAAGTTAATGAGAATTTTCAAGCAGAAAAAATGTTTTGCGGCAAAATTCTAATTGCAGAATATATAATTCAGTGATAAACAATGGCAAATTCTGGTCAAGACATTCCTCAAAAATATTATTGCTCATCATGTTTGTCACTAATATAACTTCTGAGTTGTCCTGTGTTTGGTCCTACAAAAAACAAAGCATTAACCTCTGAGGACAAATGAAAACAAGACCATAAACACATTTCACAGTGAAGCATTAGCTATCAAGAACATAAGTTTTGATAACTATTACTCAGTAGTGCCCAACTTAATTTTTTGTGTTTGGTCAAATATGATGGTATGGATTTTCTAGCAATATTTCACAAGCTAGATCCCTGCAGTTATGGTAGTTTTAGACCATAAAAGAAAATTTTATTTCTACCTGGGTGTGACGGCACAGGCCTGCAACCCCAGGACTCTGAGAGGCTGAAGCAGAAGGATCTCATGTGGCATGTGCAACTTAGCAATTTAGTGAGACTTCCTCTCAAAATAAAAAATAAAAAGGGCTACCCAGTATGAAGACTCTAGCTTTGATCTCCAGCACTGATTTTTAAAAAAGAATGAAAGAAACAAGGGAAGAAGCTGGATATTTCTTATTTAATTTGCTTATGATTTGACATGAAATGCTATAGTAAAACAAAATGAGCTGCTTTCTTAAAATGAGGGAGAGAAAAGGTACTAATTAATTGAATCCATAAGTATCTTTTTTAAAAGCTGTGGTTTTATATATCTCAGAATATTTCTTAGAAAATAAAATCAATAAAATCTTCAAATATTGCCGGAATGTTTATAAGCAATTTTAATGAAAACAGATTGATAAATGAATTTACTAAAGTAAATATTGCTGTTTTTATATTTCTTCTTTCAACATATCATCAAATATGATTCAAGTAGACATGTACTGTTTTAGCTACTACCAAGTAATCAAAGAAACTACTGCTGTTTTTGTTCCTTTATATTTCCACAATCATCATATGTCTACATATCTCTATGTTCCATAACCAAAGAAAGTAGAAGACAAAGGACCGACCTAGCCTTAATTCTACATGCTAGCAAAAGCTGGGGCTTCTTGAGATGCTCCCAATGATTTCAGCTAGTCTTAGACTTTATTACTAAAGCAGAATGCTCCTGCAGGAGAGAGTTTTAAAAGATTGGGTAAACCAATTGCTAAAGAAGAAAATCATGTCAAGAGGGCCATAAGGCCGAGTATCATAGAAGTGATCAAAGAAGTGATTCCACACAATTGCTTAAAAACGCCCTAAGAAAAATATTTGCTTTGATGGATTCTGATTATCACTGAACTTACCATTCTTCAGAAGAGCTGTTAAGTATACAGAGTTCACACAGCAGACACACAAATGTCCTTTCTTTCAATAAAGATGATTTGCATGCAGTTTCCTATTCCTCATTCTTCTCTGTGTCTTGAGATTATCTAACTCAATTCCTTTTCCAAGGATTATGACTATTTTTCAACATGTTTGAACACATATCAAGTAGCTGTGCTGTAATATGATATAATTATAGGGAAAGAATTTTTCTAATCCAGAAAATACATCCCCTCTCAGGAATGTATCCTTTACATTTCCACTATTAGAAAACCACTCACTTGAGTTAAATATTGTCACCAAAGGATCTCCTTACAAAATGTGTACCCTCCCAGAAAAGCCAGTAATTAATCCACTAAAATTTCTGTGTTAGTTAATCTATCAAGAGCTCTCTGTATTCTTTGGAAATATTGGGCTTCTGTGAGTATGAGGAGAAGGAGAAAGAAGAAAAGAAGAAGGGTCAAGATGACTCCAAGACAAGTATGAACCTTATTTTCAGGTTTACCTAAAACTAGTATCATTTCATATCCCCCAGACTACAGTCTTCTTCTACTAAAATTATAATTTTCTCCCATATTGTAAAACCATTCTTATGAGCAACTGTTATGATTTAAATCTAAAATGTCCCCCAACAGTCTCATGAGTTCAGAAGTGGGGCCTTCAGGAGGTGGATCACAGAGGCACTGTACTCATCAGTGGATGGATCCATTGATGAGTTTATAGCTAAAGGTGCCATTAGGAAGCGGGCCTGGTTATAGGTGGTCATTGGGGTATAATCTGAAAGGGTGCATTCTTGCTCTCAGCTCCCCCCGCCTCTCACTCCTTCCCCAGGTCACCATGAGGTCAGAAACCTTCCTGTGCCATGGCCTCCCTTCATGCTGTGTCCATCTTGAAGCAGCCAAGTGTTATGTTGCACCATCTGGGAGTAAAAATGTATAGCATGAGTCAAAATAAATGTCTTTTCCTTTAAATTATGGGCATCGGTATTTTGTTCCAGAAACAGGAAAACTGACTAATACAGAAAATAGGTACCAGAGAGGTAGGATCATTGCTGTAACAATACTGGACCATATGGTTCCGAAGCATTTGGAATTGGTTTGTGGGAGGAGTTTGGAAAGATTTGGTGATGTGGGCTGGAGAAGGTTAGAATGCTATAAGCAGAGCCTGATGGATGACCCTGAGTTGGGTCCAGAAGAGCAGAATGCTTACAGGAATGTGCACACCAAAATGTAGGCTCAGGAGGTTTCACACTGGAAAGAAGACTGTCTTGGGAAATGGTCTAGAGGCCAGGTAAGTTACATTCTAGCAAAAACAAAACAGAAAACACAAAAAGTCTTCATTTTTCCTGACCTAAAACTTTGTATGAGGCTAAAGTTGCAGAGGATAGATACTCCAGAAAGTTGGAGATGCCAGGAAGGTGGAAAGTCTGCCAAAGCTACAGGTAGTGACAAGAACCAGCCCATGAGAGAGGTTATGTGTGTTACAACCAATAAGAGCATAGGGGTGGGGCCAGGCAACCCCTTTAGAACTAGGTCTCACCACCAGGTGCTCAGCCTGGACATGGATCTACAGGGTTTATTGTTTGCCCTGATGTGTTTCAGTCTTGCTTTGATCTGATTCCTTGCTACCCCCCTCTTCCTCAATTTTGGATGTGAATATTTACTCTATGTTAGAAGTATTCAACTTTCTTTTTAATTTTTATAGGTGCACACAACCAAGTGTTTTTCTTGAAGAGAAGACTCTGGGCTTGAACTTTTCAGCAGTGCTAGAACTATTAAGACATTTGGGGTAGCCTGGGCCCCAAGCCACCACAGGAAAGAGAGCCACGCCTGCTCCCAACCCAGCCACCATAGCTCAAGTGCGGGGAAGGTAGCCGCATGGGCACCCCTGAACCCCCATAAGTTCCACCCCACCGCACTCTCAGACTTCCTGACTGTGCCAGTCTTTGGTCGTACTCTGCAAAGACAGAGGTGGTCATCAAGGGTATTTTTCTGAGTTCCCAACTTTGAACATCTTTAGAGAAAGGTCGTGGGAAAACTGTAATAGAATGCTGTGGAGTTCAACCATTCAGAAGATTGGGGAACTCAATCTGGGCCTTGCAGCCTGAGGTCAGTCAGCATCATGGGGTTTAGCCATCAGCTAACTGAGACCAGGGGACTTTCATCCTCGCTCTGTCTGAGCCATTAAATGGTAAATACACTATATTGAAATTTTGTTCACTGCAGACATGTTCTGGACTACTTCTTGATTTCAATTTAATTCAAATGCTTTAAGCGTGATAGACTAGGGACTACCACAGGTGGTCAATGTCCAAGTTGTGCTTGATCTTAATGTGTCGCTGATTGTATCAGTTGGGATAAAGCATTGTGGATGATTTGATGAGCTGTTTCTCTGATGTTATGAAGATGAGAATGTCTGTGGGTTGTTAGAGACCCAGAAGCTAGAGCACAACTATATCAGGAATATTTGGGTGATAACCCAGAGATTAAACCAAGGACAGCCTGATAGCAAAAATAAAAATGAGAAAACACTTAAGCAAGACACAAACACAGACCTCTAGTTCACCAATGGCAAACAGTAGGGCTAATGAGGATGAAAAGGCCAATAGTGAACCACCAGAACACCCTGAACTCAAAGCACAGGAAGTAACAAAACACATCAATCAGGTTCTAGAAAAATTTAAAACAGAAATAATTTCCCAGATAACCATAGAGATAGTGAGCAAAATGGAAGTTGTGGTTCGAGACTCTAGAGCAGAAACTGACAAAAAAATAGATGAGCTCAGGACCACGATAGAAGTCATGAAGGCCCAGCATAAGAAAGAAATGGAAAAAATAAATTCCCAACATAGGAAAGAAGTGGAATCCATAAAACAGATGCAAACAGATATCCAGGAGATTAAACACTCCATTGAAAGTGTAAGCAACAGAATAAAAGAATGCAAAGATAGACTCTCAGATATGGAAGATAAGATTGCAGTCAGTTACCATGAAAAGAGAGGTCTCTTAAAAACAGTAGGGGATCATGAGAAATCGATCCAACAACTCCTAGATGATGCCAAGAAGAATAACATAAGACTGATAGGAATCCATGAAGTAGCAGGAGAAAATACAAATGACTTAAAAAAGCTGTTAGCAGAATTAATGACAGAAAACTTCCCAAACAGAGGGAAAGAATTTGACATTCGATAACTGAGGCATATAGGACCCCAACTAACTACAATCAAAAAAAAATCTACACCTAGACATATAATAATCAAGATCCCAGAAACCCAACAGAAGAACAAAATACTACAAGCAGTAAGAGAAAAGAAACAAATCACAAAGCCCATCAGAATCAAAGCAGACTTTTCAACACAAACCCTTGGGGCAAGGAGAGCCTGGAATGAGATATTTCTAGTACTAAAAGAGAAGAACCTCCAACCTAGACTGATGTATCCTGCAAAACTCTCTTTCAAAATGGATGGGGAAATAAGACACTTCCACAACAAAGAACACCTGAGAAACTACATGAATACCAAACCAGCACTACAAGCAATTCTAAACAAGATCCTAGAAAAAGACAATGAAGGCAACAACACCATGAGGTCCACAGAGCAAATCAAATAGGCAAGGCAAGAAATTAAAAGGAGAAGGTGAAAAAGTAAAAAGAGTCAACAAAAGGCCAATAACATGTCAATAATAAGTCAGTACATATCAGTTATAACCAGCAGTGTCAATGGCCTCAACTCACCAATCAAGAGAAATAGACTGGCAAAAAGGAATAAGAAGCAAAATCCAACAATATATTGTATACAAGAAATACGCCTAGTGAAAAAGAAGCCCATAGACTGAAAGTGAAAAGATAGAAAACAATTCTCCATGTGACAGGAGCCAAGAAAAAAACAGGGGCAGCAATCTTATTTGCAGACAAAGCAAATTTCAAACCAAAACTGATTCTAGTATCATTGATGTAGGATGGTACTGTATCATACCTCTATGAATGTAAAATAGCGTATATCTGCTTTATGATACATAGTAGGGACCGTGCTTTATCAGAGCTACATTTATGATATTACTCTAGAATGTTCTCTTTCCAAATGATGATTAAGATGCTAATAAAAAAAATGGTGCCAGGTACCACAACAGGAACAGAACTTTGCTGTTATTTGGATATTATTCTTTTCTTTGTTTCTCTTTTGTTTTATTTTGTTTTATTTAATGGAATGTGCTGAATGTCTATAATTTTGTTCAGATGACTGCAGAACCTGGAAAAGCTATTGTTGCTATCGATGCATTACATAGTGCTATTATTAGTCTTTTTATATAAATATAAATATATATATATATACATATATACATAAATTGAATTTTGGGAAACTTTAACGGTGCTGCCAATTTTGCAAAAAGTCATCCCAGTTTACTGTGTTGAGTTGGCATTATACAGAAATGGACAGCCATATTGGTCTAGAAATGTTAATGTTTTTAATTTTTATTTTTTTTCCATGTATACAGGGGTGACACATCATACTAAATATGTAAGGTCATATCTACGTGGGTTTGACTACAGAAACTAATAAAGTATTCTCTAAATAATGAAAAAAATTTTTTTAAAAGAATAAGAAAAGACTATAAGAGCAAAAAGCAATTTAAATATGTTCAGGGGCCATTTTCATCTCCAGAATTAAGGATTATTTTAATGTTACATCATTGCCTTTTCTCTTTTACTTTCCTTTTTAGTTTTATTTTAGGATTCCCTATTTAATGTTCATACAGAGATTTCTTTAACTGAAATACTGAATAGTTTCTCTGGTGTGAAAAACGATAATAGTACACAGGATCATAATGAGATAATTAATAATGTGAAATAGGAAATAAAGCTAAAGGTGTTAAGGGAGAGGAAAAAAGTATGAGAAACTGAAAAAATGGAAATAAAGTGTTTGTAAATGGGGAGGGGAAGAGGGGGTGAAGGGAGGGCAGGGACAAGGGGAAAAATGAGAATCAAGACCTATTATGTAAAGGTACAGAATCCCAATGATAAATATAACTGTATTGTATACCTAGATTGTACCAATAAACTCAATAAAAAGGAAAAAAAAAAGACTTTTGGTGAAAGATGGACTAAAGGAATTTTGCATAATCACATGGATATGAGCCTTTTGGGGTCTGGGGTAGAATGTTTTGGTTTAGATCTAAAATGCTTCCTAAAAGTCTCAATGTACAGAGGCGGGGTTTTCAGAAGGTGATTGGGTCATAGGGACACCATACTAGACTGTGCATTAATTCATTAAAGAGCTCACAGCTGAATACACTATTAGGAGGTGGGGCCTGGTAGGGGAGGTGAGTCAGTGGGGCATGAACCCTAAGGATTTACTCTTGTCCTCAACTCCTCCCTTTTCTCTGTGCTTTCTAGTTGCCATGAGGTGAGTAGCTTTCCTGGGCCATGGCCTTCCATCGTGCTCTTTCTGCCTTGAAGCCAAGCAAGCATGCATTGAACTCTCTAAAGCCATGAGTCAAATAAATCTCCCTTCCATTTAGTTGTGTATGCAACAAGAAAGCAGATAATATAGCATCTTCGACAGTTATGTGACCTGATCACTGAATTTAATTGGGGGTTATTATTATTTTTTAAATCAGGGTCTCACTATCTATAGTTCATGTGGGCCTTGAACTCACTATGTAGTCTGAACTGGCCTACAACTTGCAGTATTCCTCCCCTCGGCCTCTCAACTGCTGGGATTACAGGCATGTGCCACCATGCTCAGCTACCAAATTTAAATAATGTAACACCGAGTAGAAATAACCTAAAGGAGAAAAGGCCAACACTGCCTTTTCCCAGTGTTCAGTAACTCTTTTTAACAGTTCAGACTGTTTAATGTTTCCTTTACTGAAAGACTGCTATCCTTTTATTTATCTACTTATGTTGGTGCTAAAAAAATTTTTTTTTGAGACAAGGTCTTACTATGCAGTTTAGGCTGGCCTTGAACTCACTGTGTAGGGAAGGCTAGCCTTGAACTCATGGCAATCCTCCTGCTCAGTTCCCAAAGTACTGGGATTACAAGTGTGCACCACCATGCCTTGGCTGAAGATTAAACCTGACATTTCTTAAACGCTAAGTACACATATTTCTACTGAGCTACACCTCCAGCCACTGAGACTATTTTCTAGTCTCTCAAAATCCTAACAGGAAAGGGAGAAAGGTGGTGAATAAACTTTAGGGAGTTTGTTTTAAAATGAAATTGGCTAATATTTGGGATTGAGGCATTAAGTAAAATCGAGAAAATGTTTACAAGGCAGAAAACTAAGAGTTTCTGCACTTTTGAATGATTTACCCAACAGTGGTGGTAAAATAATAATTTTCTCAGAAAGGAAGTTCAGTTCCACTTAACAAAATAGGAATGATTGGTGCTAAGGTACCCACCATCTAGCACAATAATAGATGTATTATTTGATAAATTGCTTTTGTTTCGATATTTGGGGTAGTAAAACACAACCTCTATGCTTTCTCTTTGGAATAGATCTGGTAAAATAATTTGGATCACTCCTGTGGTTATAAGTAAGTAAAAATGATGTATTCATATGAGGAAAAACTCATTCAAAAAGAATGGGAAAATGAATAGTTTTAATTTTCTAGAAGAGTGAAATTCTCAGAGATTTTTTCCAGCTATAATTACTACATTTTTATTTCCATAGCAGTTTTTTTTGTCAAGAACAATTCTAAGGTGGAAATTACCTATTTTAACACTTATCTTCATTATGCACTATTGCTAAAAACATTTAAACTATTTCAACAGGAGATACCCCAACAAGTTTCATGGCCTTCAGCCTGTGTCTGTGTCAAAGCACTTTCTGTGTCCAGCCAACATCCAGTGCCTATAAAATAGTAGTCTAAAACCTAAACAAGGGAGGTAGGTGTTCAACCCACACCCACAAAAGTAAAGTAGGGCTTGGATAGGAAGTGACAAGCCAGAGATCCAGGAATAACAGAGGCAGAGTTGCCCCAAAAGAGTCACAAGATTAAGATTTCATGACACAAAATAAGAAAATATTGGAAGCAGCAATAAGACTGGTTTACAACCAACTTATTGTGGTCAAATGCTAATTGGATTATTTCAGTTCTGGGAATTAGAAGGGCACCAGAACCTAGATTAGGCTAAACCTCCCAGGTCAATTTAGGGAGACACTGAATTTTTCTAGCTTGGGCTTTGGGCTTGGGTTGGACAACCAAACCAGGTTTCCCACCATTCACTGTACTTCCTCCTTCTCTTCCTCCCTCTTCCCTTTCCCCTTTTCCCTTCTTCTCTTCCTTCCTCCCTCCCTCCTCCTTCATCCCCTCCTCCTTCTCTTTCTCTTTCTCCCCCTTCTCCTGTTCTTCCCTTTGTCCCTTTACTCTGCTTTCCCTAGCTCAAATGTACTCTTCCTCTCCTTCAAGGCATTATTTTTTTACTGTATTTTAAAGGTGCAAATTCATTTCATTTGTTATAGAAAGCAGTTCCAAGTCATTAAGCCAAAGCCAATACTCCATACTCTAGGTATCCCATTTGTAGCAGGGCTTGGAAAATACTGTTACAGTATTTATAATGATCACACAAACAATAATAGAAGAGATGACATCTAATCCTGAAAAATGATGTTGACAAATTTAAACTTCTTTCCTTTTTCTAAAAACTGGGGTCCATATTTGGTATGAAATGGGATGTCACCTATGACATACATTCTCTCATTGGAAGGCAGTTGGCCACCCTGGAGGGAAAACTACTTCAGAGTAAGATGACTTCTCAGACTTACAGATAGCTTTGTCCTGGCCCTTCGTTCTCAGAACTCAGGCTTTCTTCTGTATCATTTAGGCCTTTGATACATTTATGACTTTAGATCTAAACCATTCACTTGACTCATTTTATTCTTTCTTTCTGTCCTGCTTCAAATCATTCCAGCCTCTGCCCTCATGAACCACACTGTCTTTTAATTTTGATCCAACCTTGATGCTGCTTCAAACTCTTGTTTCACTTCTCAAGTATGATTTACTTTCTTGCCACTAGGCAAAACTAAGTAAAGAGATCAATCACCTGTTCACACCAACACATCAGCCTCAGATAGTGGCATGCCCTCCAGGTTAAAGCCAAAACTGACAATCTTTAGATATACTGTTGCTCTACATGTAGCCAGGTCCCTCCTAAATAATAACAATTATTACTTATTATTCAGAGTTTCTCTAGTGAAAGGTATATAAAAGATAAGCATAAAATTTGGAGCCAAAACAATTCTGATTTTTGTTAAGATATGTAATAAATGGGGAATCTTTCATATTGTCTTTAGATTTCATTGCACCTTTTTGGTTTTTATTGCATTACCACTAAATAATGCTTTAACTGAAAAACTTCTTGATTTGTTCTGTTTTGTTAATATTACTTAATTTGCCATAACCTTCTCCAAGTTCCACTTTACTCATTTCTTCAGCCATTTAATAGGTGAATAGCTTTTTGTAGGGAATTAAGAGCACAATTCAACACACTCAGAATTTATTGACAAATCACTTGCCTTTAATCTAGTAAAATACTTTTAAATTAAAACTCCTCTTTCAACTATATAATGTGGAAAGAATTAAGTTTCAAAGACGCCTTTATTATGCCCACTGAGGCCTTCCTCTAAAATTAAAATCGTAGTTACTTGTGATTCATTTCAGTACTGAATGAGAACGGAGACGTACTTTTTTTAAAATAAGCACGATGCATAAATGACTCTATGTGCATTCTAACAGACTAATGAGGACGCAAAAAATTCATTATTATTTAAAAATATGTGGGAATCTACTAGCTATATTTCCTTTTCAATCTCAAATGATGGTATGGGTTATATGAAGAAAACATTCCATTTTTTGCACTATACAGCATTTCCCAATGCACAGATGAAGTGATCCCTACCCACTGCTCTACAAGCAGTACTACAATGATTGCTTAGAATAGAGAAAGTGAATTTTCCTATTCTGGGGGCTAAAAGAATGTAAAGAGAGGAATAAAGATACATCTATACCCCAAAAATACAGATAAATAAACACACATGCACACACACACAAACACTCATGCACACATTTTTTTCCAGAAATGGATCAACCACAATCAATCATTTCTATTCAAATGAGATATTGAAAAGTTATTTAATCATCTCAATGTCTTTTCCAGAGCTAAAATTACATTATTAATCATTGTAATGAAAACACCACGTTTTTAAATTCCTCTTAACTACTTATATGGCTTTGTTTTAATAAAAATTATACTTGAAATCAATAATTTGAATAAAAATTTAAATTATTTCTGACCCTGGCACTGTACCTCTTTTGTATTTATTGGAAGTTTCACAAAAATTGAAACAGACATTTATGGAAAAGCCTAGTGAAACATTTTTCATTAAAATACAAGTTGGTTGAAACTATTTGTTCTATCTCTCAAGTAATCTGTCAACCTACAAACCTAAGGAAAAGATGTTAAATATGAAGACATAGCAGCAATTACTAAATGAAAGTATTCTCTATTCATAAGGCCATTTTTTGCAAATCTTTATCAAATAAATTACACTGACTTTTTATCTGCACAGTTGGAACTAGAGTTTTTGCACATATAGAAAAATTAACTAATTGGATGTGTCCTTGCATATAATAAACACAAAAGTAGAAGTAGAAACTGGAAATAAACACTATTAATTTATACATTGCATAAATTTTTCTGAGAATTGGAAGTAAGGGAAGATTATGAATTTCATATCATTTTGGGCTGCAAGAGGAAATTGACCCCCTCCCTTTGGAAGGGTTTTTTTTAAATAAACTGACAGTAAATTAACAGGAGAATATACATACATATTTATTAACATATTTTACAGGAAGGTAAGTATTTGGTAACCCAGGGAGATTCAGAAATGCATGTAACTCTCTTCATAAGAGAGAAGACTGGTAACATAGAAATGTTGGAGATAGAAAATGAATTCTAGGGGGAATAGATGGGCCCATGGGACAGACAATGGCCTAAGACAGAGTTCTCTGGGCTCTAGTGAGGGTAGTGACACTTATGGGAGGGTGAGAGCCAGAAGTTCACTGTGGACAGATGATTTCATATGCAGGTAAAGACTCAGGTAATCTCTCGGAGCTGCCCTCAGCAGCATAGATTTAAAAGTCTGTCTGGGATTGGTGATGACTGTCAGTCTCTTCTCTGGTTATTTGGTGAGACTCATAGGGAAGGAAGAATAAGAAAATTACATTCCTTTGGGGAAGGGAATTTCCCTTAGGTAAGAGCCTGCCAGAGAAGCCTCTCTGCGCTCAAAGTTTGGGTGGAGGATTAATCGAGACACAGAACAGAAAATTGGAGAAACCTTAGTTCTGAGATGTTTCTTGGACTCATTGTGTCAAAGTGCCTCATTTTACCCAGTGGTTTACAGAAAAACAATGTTAATTTGAACTCAACTTGTCAAATTTCTGTGTAATTTAGATAGATAGTGGATTACCCAGAAAGTAGGATTTCGCCAAAAATATTTATGCATTAAAATGAAGGTATTTTCAGATTTTATTTTCATTCTTATCTTTTTTTCCTGGTACTGGGGATCAAACTTGGGTCCTTCTGCTTGGGAGGCAGGCAGCCACACCACTGAGCTAAATCCGCGGCCCTCATTCTTATCTTCCTCATCTTTGTCTTCATCATCTTTTCTTTGAAAAGTACAATGACTTTAATACACTTTCACCTCAGTAGTGTCAAATCCTTATGCTAGCTTCGTTTCTCTGCAACATGTCAATCCAAAGTATGGTCACAGTGAGAGTCAAAAGCCTAACCGTGGTAAGTATAACCCTCACGAGTAAATATTAATTAACTGGTTAGATTTTGCCTGCTTTCTACATACATTTCATGTACTTATGAGAGAATAGCAACCTAATATATATATAAATAATGTATAACCTACAGAATATTTTATTTAAAACTTTGAAATACCAGCTTCCTAAGGCCAAAACCTTGCTTCCAAAGAAATTGTTTCTTATTTTGTACTTAAAAAACAACTTAAATGAAGAATTATTAGAGTTTATAACATGGTATGAGTGAGTCTAGAAGTACAATCTAGGGAAAATACTAAGTAGCAGATTCTGAAAATTGCTTTTTAATTCTGAAATCGAGCATCTCACTCGTAAGAATCAATAAAACAGCATTTCAAATATGTCACTTCTTTTATTACACACTTGAGCTTTCAGACTATACATGGAATTATATGCTTTACTTCAATGAATTATGCTCCTACAATTTAATAGTCTGCCAAAAGTTGAAAATCAGAAACTATATTTTTCTTAGAATACTTTGGAATACACATTGGTTAGTTTGAATTTTTTCTGTTATTTTTATTCTGACTGAATGGGGATTAGAATTCAAAAACTAAAATAAATGTGGAGGGCTGGGTAGCTTCATTGTCCTTTCTTTTCCAGCTTTTTCCTTCACCCTAAAACTCGACACATGGAATATCACTCATTTTTAAATTCCTCAGTGGGAAAATGACTTTTGGCTGAGTTAATCTTTCCCACTACAAGAAAATTGATAGTCGTGGACTTTGTAGATGCTAATAGTTAGACCATAAGGACTGGTAATGCTGACTGAGTCTGTGTGAAAAGTACAGAATGTGACAATAGGAAAGGTATTAAAAAGAATTGGCAATTTCATTATAAAGTGCAACTTATTTTACTAGGCCAAGTTAAACTGTGAAATCTATTTGAAAACTAAACTTATTAAAGAAAAAAGAGAATAGAAGCAAAGCAAAGAAAAACTATCTTATTAAGATTAGGTCTCCCAATTAAAGAATTATCCAGAAAGTCATCTTATAAAAATAAAGAAAAATTAATGTGATTTGAAATCATGAGACTAAAGCATGAACGAATATGCAAAAAAAGTTCATACTGATTAGAAACCAAGTTATTCTATGGCTTTTCTGCTCTTAGAAGTACTAACAGAGAAAATTGAAAACGTGTTTGCCTTCATATAAAAAATTGGATAAGATAAATATTTCACACAAATAGTCAATCTTATTTGTATCTTGAAAGTGAATTACACATATTATTTGAGGGATTTTAAAAAATAATTAAAAGTTCAAAACCTAGAGGAAAAGCAATAACATTTTCCTTACCCATTCCTGGCTGATCTTCCTTTAAGAATAGACAGAAGAAAAGCATAATAGCAAAAGAAAAGCATAATAAGTTATTTGACTAAAGCTTTACAAGACAAGGGAAACCTCAGATACAAAGATCCAAAGATCCAGGAAAATTACTTCTATGCATATGTTTGACTACAAGTAGACAGCCTTGTAGAAGTATGATCAGACGCATGATTATATGTTCTAACACTAAGAACCTAGGGGGATATTAGCAAGGCCTGTTTACCTGTCTCTTGTTTACTTCTGAATATAAGGGAAGGCCTCTCTGGATTGAGGGTTTTATGATCTACTCCCAGGCAAGGTAGGTCAGAGAATTCTCTTATGGCTTCTGAAGAGAAAAATGGGAGATCAAAGCGTAACCTTCCTAGGTTCTAGAGATTTCTCATTTTTATTTCTCTTCAAATGCTCAGTACACCAACATGCCATACTGTGGGGTAGTGTTTCTTGCATTCTTTCACCACAAGCAATGAGGCCATGTTAATTTTTTACATAGAAACATTTGTTCCATTTTACCCCAAAATGTTTGGGGTTGTTTTGCTGACAGTATTAGTGAGCATGTCATTTTCCTTAACTTTGTGATAAAATAAAATAAATTTATCACGAATCTTTCTTTTATTTTTTCATTGAGTTTATTGGTACATTTTAGGTATACAGTACAGTTCTTAACAGATTATCCTTACGTTAACAACCAAGTGCGTATTTCATAGTTTCTTCCAATGTCTGAAAACAACTGGGAATTTGATGTGCTCTCATCAAGGTCCCCGCAGCTAGAAGATGATCATCTTTTGACCTCGTTACATGTGCACGAGTTGCATCTTCGAACAAATAAACCCAGAGAGACTTGCCTTTTTAAGATGACTTAACAGTAGTTTGAGCAAATTCAATGATGCACTTTTACCTGAATTCATCAGGGATAAACATCAATGGCTTATATAGCACATCTGGTCTCGTTTCCTGTTAGCTTCTCCCACAGTTTGAAGTCCCTGGTGATCCATACAACAGCACGTAGCAAAGGGCAATTGCTGGATTGACTGATATTTCAATATGTTGACTTTTATGAAGGTGAGTTACACTGAACAATAAAAAAGGGTATACTGTTTTGTCTATTTCTTAAAATATTCCTCTTCCCACACAGAATGTAAATAATCCCCAGGACTGCTTGATGGGATAAAGTAAGGCTGCACAAATCTCGGTTAACTGTACTATCAAATTTCTATTACAGCTCCAAAGAAAAGCACTTAAATCTTCAAGGTTTTGAAATCTTCCAATGACTATGTGAAAATTGTTTTTAAAGATCAATAAAGTATGTCTTTTTTTACATTTCACTACAAAAAGCAATATAATAATAGATTAACTAAATTTTGATCTTAATGAAACCAAAGCTGTGTTTTAGGATCTCATGATGTCCCTTGCTATGTGAATTGTAAATGAAAAGTCTTTGCCCAGGCATGTTTTTTAAGTACTCTTCCCAAAGTTAGATCATGTAATCATATTAAACAATAATGAATGCATATTTTCGCAGTTATAAATAGTACTTTACTGTTGTCATTCTGTTGCTGGTATTTTTAATTTTCAGATCTGAATTTCTCATTATTTTAACTATGCCTGTATTTTGAGCTATTTCCCATAAGACACTTAATCAGTGCTAGTTTTTTAAAATTAACACAGAGAACAGATTCTAAGAAAATAGATTTACTGACAAAGGAAATAAATTAATTACATTTCATTTCAGAATGTGACTGGCAATATGAAAATAATTCCCCCCTCTTGAGTCTATATTTTCTTCATCTGTCCCATACTTGTTCAACACACTAACACTAGCAGATACAGAATATGTGATTATAAATCTATTATCGTATCTATAGTGTATTTTATTTGATTTCTTAATATAACCAAAACGTCAGAGTTTGATAAAACAAGATTTGACTATATGCACAGAATGTAATTTTTATGAAATTGTTAAACATTTATGAGTATTTTTAAGTAAATTTATAAGAATTTTTGCAAGTATATTATCTTCACACTCTGAGGAAAATAACTTTTGAAGATTTCTTTCTAAAATTCCAGAAAAAGGAAGACACCTTAAATGTCCTAAGCTAGCTCATTTTCCTCTCTAACCAATTTTCGTTCTCTCCCTGCTTTATTTCAGTTTGAACTGTGATGAAAAGTAATTTAACATTTGACATCTGGGTGTGTTTCCTCTATAAATAGTAAAAATCATGTGAATTATTCTGTTTCACTTTCTGTTTGGACCACCAGGAATATGAGAGGAAAGTTGCATTTTGTCTTTAATAGTGTTTAACATTATGCGTATATCTATATTATGATTTCATATGGCTACACTCTCATTTTTCATGTGACCCAGTCCCCCCACCCAGGGACTGACTCAGGACCTTCCCACCGAGCGGTATCATCAGCCTTTATCGCCAGGGTCTCTCCAAGTTACCGAAACTAGCCTCAAACATGCAGATCCTCCTGCTACTTCTCCAGTAACTGAAATTACATCCAAAGGTTCTTGTTTGTAATTGTAAATGCTTCCCTTCCTCTTCCCCACTGGCCTGCATGGCTCCCTGCCAGATGCCTAAAGACCCATTGCAATTTTTACCCATGATCACTTTTGGAAAGATGGTGCTTATTTACTATTCCTGACTAAACTCTGTGTTACTTCTAGTCCTCACCTCACCCACCCTGCTGTGAACCAGGTGCAGTAAAGGGTGGGGCTGGGCTTGACATCCTTGCTGGCATCTGCCTCTCGTGTCAGCCTGATGCCTCTGAGCCTGTAACACTGCAGAGAACTCACCTACAAAGGCCTTATTCACACCTTGGATCTCTTGGGGTCTGTGACCAAACCTAAATATCAAGTTGATACGATCTTTGGCTTCTGCCTAATTTTAGAGGAAGTATCCTTTGAACTAAGGGAAAACATAATTAAGTCAGCCTTCCTTACTACTAGCAGCACCCCAAGGTCTCAGATCTTCTGGGTGTCTCTCCATTCTTCTGGCTAGTAAAGAATGAGCCACTGCCTCTGTTTCATTCCCGGACATCTCCTGTCATCCAGGATGGCCCTATGTACAGCTCTTCAAGGCCTTCCAAAAGTCTGCCAATGTTTTACGTGCAGCCAAAGCAATATGTTCTTATTAATATACTGCATACTGTTTACCAAGGAAAACTACATAAAAGATAATAAAGAGATCAAAGACATGAATGAGAGAATAATTGCTTTTTGAATAAATTTTCTGAAAGGAGGAGAGAAAGGGACAAGCATTGCCTAAAGGATGACATGGACTTGTTCATTCATCCCTTTTATTTTCTCCAAGGAGCTTTATAACAGATTATATTCACTGTCATTTCCATTTCAGAAGAGTTTTCCCGTTGAGTATATAGCATGTAAAACTCTGATGTTTGTATTTCTGTCTGACTGAAACTTTAGGGTTAGTACATTGTTTATTTTTACCTCTCCATGTCAGTTTATAATCACTTCAGCCAGGTGTTCTTTTAACCAGTATGTCCAAATTGGTCTGGAAAAGGGGAACTTTTGGCATGGCCGTCTGTTTCCTTGGATTTTGTCTGCCTTTGTCCTGTCTGTCCTGATTTGCCTCCTTATACCATCTATGTGGCTATATGAACTCTGGTTCTCCCACTTGAGTCAGATTAATCAAACCCCGCAGTCAGAAGGGCAAAGCATGTGGTGAATGGGCTCTGGGGATTCTGGCGTGCAACGTACCGGACTCAAATGCAGCATCAGCGCTTAATAAGTATGACTGCAGCACTCGGGGCAAGTTCATCTCCCCAATCCTTGTCGGGCTTTCCACAACGTGTATAGAATAAGAGTGCCTATTAAATGACTGGTAATTTAAAAGGAAAACTAAGATTCAGTGAAATAACAAATAAAATGCTTAGCACAGTATTTTCTATGTAGCTTATATTCAATAAATCTGAGTTGTTACAATCAATAGCAAAAGATGAGGTGTTGGTGATGTGGGTCAGTGGGTGAGAGTTTGCATAGCATGCATGAGGCCTTGAGTTCAGTCCTCAAGATTTTACAAAATAAAAACGGAATATAATTTTTTCTATCTGTCTCTTCTACAAGTCACTGTCGCCTTTATTTTACTCGATTGTATTCTATTTGCATTATTTCCCTTCGTGTTTTTTTAATAAGGCTCGTGGTGGGGGAGACTGGGGATTGAATCCAAAGCCTTTTCACTGAACTACATCCCCAGTCTTTAATTTGATGTTTTAAATTAATTTTATTGGTACATTTAAGGTATACAATATAATGACATTCGTTATTGGAAATTTGCACCTTTCCATAATCAATATTGGCTCTTATTCTTCCCCATCCCCTTGCCACCCCTCCCTCCCTATCTACAAAGACTTTGTTTCCATTTTTTTCATTTTCTCATATTAATTCCATTCCATTCTTTCCTTTCCCCTGCCCCCCACTTCCCCTTCCCCTTTGTCCCTTTTCTTCCTCTTTCACCTTATCCATTACACCTTTTAGTTCTTATTTACATTTATTTCTCACACTACATGGATGCACATTGAGGCAATACTCAAGTGATATAAATAAAGGACATATATATGTAAATACTGAGTAATTTCTCTAGTGTGAGCCTTTTATTTTTTATTTTAAAATGGGGTCTTGCTAAGTAACTAAATTGCCCAGGCTGGGCTGTAACTTGTGACCCTCCTGCCTCAGATTCTCAGGGTACTGGTATTGCAGTTGTACACAATACATTGCATGTTCTTACTTTCCTTTTTATCTCACTGCTTTTCTTATAGGTGAAAAAAAAGGAGCAAAAAACTATTGCGCCACACTGACTTCCCCAGACACAGCATAGACTTTCAAAACCATGCTTTGCATATGCTGTGGCTTCTATTTGGATAAAATTCCCCTCTTTAAAAAAAAAATGTCATCTCTGTTTTTTGGTTTTTGGTTTTTGGGTTTGTTTGTTTTTT
>NW_022900930.1:20151337-20156962 GCF_012274545.1 Fukomys damarensis
TTTTTGGTTTTTTTTTTTTTTTTTTTTTTTTTTTTTTTGGTTTTTATTTTTTTGCCAAATTCCTATTTATTCCAGAAATCTAGGTCAAATGCAATGTGCATATTATCTTTCCTGGTTTTCCAAGGTACAACAAGTAGTTTTATCCCTGATACTACTATGAAAATGTAGGCAGAAATCCGAGGTTCCATATACACTGTCACATACAATGGACTCTTTATTTACACATCTCTCTGGTGATACCCTAGGTTCTCTAAAGATGGGGATTATGAGCTATGAATTCTTTACTTGACAGATACGGATTCTTTAGCACACAAATGTAGAAGAAAAGCTGCTCAATGGATATACTTTGAAAGCACCTGCATGAGTCTTTTACCATTTATGGAAAGAACGCATGTTATTCATAAGAGTTCATATAACGTGACAGTTGTGAATTTCAAAATGCAGAGAAAGGCTGAGGGAAGAAAAGGGAAAATAAGGAAAGCAAAGTAAATGATTCAGGAAAATGAACAACACAGAGGAACCTTTCCATTTCTTTTGTGTTAGTTGATTTGTTTTGACAAAAAGTGCTAGAGCCAGAATTTTATAAAAGCTTTCCTTTTCAGTTCTGCTATGCTTTACCAACAAACATAACTTGTTATGACATAGCAGGCTTCACCATCACTTAGAATCTTCATTACTGGCAAGACGAAGATTCCAAGACTAAATCTTATAGAACTTTTAGTTCAACCAATTCATGAGTATCCAGCATCATAAGGTTCTCAATTTTTTGAATCAACAAAGCCATCGATAACTTTTTAAAATTCTACCATAACATAAAGTAAAATATATTTTCTTATAAAAATGTGTACATTCATATATATATATATATATATGTATGTATATTTTATTCATTGTAAAATAAGACAGCATAGTTTGTCATAAATTGTTCGAAACTGCTATGAATTGTCTCACTATGAGTTCGAAGATTCCTATGCAATTAATCACATTAAAATTATGCTACTAAATACAAATTACTTCTGGGATAATAGTAAAACATGAGATAACAATAAAATCTATAGAATTATTACTAGGAGTAAATTTGAAAGCTACGAATAAAATACAAGCTGATCTAATTCAAACTTTGCTATCAGCAAGCTGTTGTAAAGTCACAGGTGGGTGTCTCTGACTATTGTGTAGTTCAGGAAGTGAGAAGGTTTCAGAAAGGCTTCTTCCCAGATGACAGCTGTTAGAAACCAGGTCATCGTTGGAGGCCTGATATTTAATTTATTCCTAAATATCTGAGTTTAATTCCCAAAACCCCTTCTGCAAAGTATATGAACTATCTTCTCATACTATTGAAAAATCTTTATTTTAAGAAAGAAATTAAATTTACCACAGAGAAATGATTCTATATAATAAAAACATGACATATAGAGATGTGATATCCAAAGTTCCAGCTCTATTACGACTACACAATTTAATAAAAGAGAGAAGGGTCTTCTTAGCAAGCTAACTTATTTCCATCTTTGGCATTAACAGCGGTTCTCAAACTTAAATAGTATCCTAAGAATTTCTAAAGAAAAACTATTTTCAAGATCTAGATTATATTTTGAAAAGACAACAAAGATTTTGTAGAATTACTGAACATAATGTAAATTCAATCCAGTTACTCTTGCAATCTATCAAGAAAATAAAATCTGAAATTAGTTTACCATTCTTAGAGATGTTGAAATGAATTTCAAGTTTTAGCACAAACTTTACTACTGAAGAAAATCAATAAATGCTACTTATTACTATCAGTCTCAACTTAAACTGAGTCGAGTGGTCATAATACTGCTCACATTTTTTCTTCAACTTGCAATAGTCAAGCTGCTACAAAATCCTCATGCACTATATCCTCTTCCTGGTTTTGCTTTGGTGTGAAAGCATTTTTTCATATCAGGTCAACTTCTATTATTTTTCTACTAGGCCATTAAGAATTAAAATATCCCCAACTGCCAATATTAATCCAAAAAAGAGACGTTAGTTTTGTCTCTTTAACAGGAAATATAACTTCCAGGTGTGGGTCTTCTTGGTGTGTTTCAACTGCTTCAAAAGCATTCCAACTCTACTCAACTGTACTTCCCAACACAAAAGCAATATTCTCTCATTTTAGGTCTCCATTTGGTTGTATACAAACTCAGAGCAGGTGTGAGATTCAGTAATAAAGTGGCCACTGGAATAATACAGAATATATATTATTTTAAAATAATTGCAGAGAACTCACCAGTACCCAAGGACATCTATGAGGAAAATTTTAAAATTGCATTTTGAGATCCACTAAACTAAAGGATTCAACACATGTTCACTAGTTCTTACAAACCTGCTTAAATCAAGTTTCTAGACACACTCAAAATTGAAAGTCACAAGTTCTCAATAAGGTCATCATCACAAGTACACACATTAAATAAAAAAGCCAACTTTTCCTGAATTAATGAAATAAATAAGACAGATGCAAGTCACCTGCAACAACATTGCTAAGGTCATCTAACAATGGCATTCAAGTGACATCTACTGATGATGACTAGAGATGGAACCCGGGTCAGATGTATACCACTGGTGAGGTCCACAGCAGACTACTGGTGGTCAACAGCATAAGGGATTAGAGAAGACAACAGGAGTTCTATCGGAGTTATCAAAGGCATTTGCAGGAGACAATCCTAATACTGTATCTCATCTACCAAGACCTTGGATTCATGAAGATGTGAATAGAATAGGCTGTGAGATACACCACACTCTGCTTTCTCTTTTGTGTTGTTTTTCATCCCCACCCTTCCCTTCTGTCCCTGCTCCTTGGAGCTATTGCTTCCCTTCCCATTTCCAAAAGCTCTGTTTTAATCTTTTTTCCCCATCCTCTTTTCCTCTCCTCTTTCCTTGCTCCTTGCATGTCATGTTTCCCCATCCAATTAAAAACTACTTCTTTATCTATCTTCCATTTCAGTAGGTACAAGTCCCTACTGTAATTGTAATCATTGTGCACTGCAAAGAATCATTTTTTTAAAAAAAAAGCACCACATTCTAGAACTCCCAAAACAGAAGGCTACCTTTTGAACAACCTCCTAGTTACCTCCAGGTCAGGGAAATCTGCCAAAAGTTCATTTAGTTAATTTAGAAAGCTTCATACAGTTAGAAATATTTATAATAGCCATCATTTAGAAAGTGTAAACAGTGGCTTTATTAATGTCAAGTATATCATTAATTTTTCACAATGACACCATGAGCTCACTGTTGTTATTCCCCATGTCTAGATGAATAAATACAAACTTAGTGAGGTTAAGTCAACCTTGTCAGTTTCTAAGATTGGTATCAGTTGGAACTAAACAAGATTACATAGACTATGCATACATAGTTTACTATCTTTTAGTATACTGTCCATTGTGGTGCAGATATCCTCTTAATTTATAACTAAAAAGAATAACTTCAAATGTTGTAACACAACTCCTTCCTCTAGGTCACAGCAGTCCATATATGACATATGAAATACAAACTTCCTGTCCTCAGCTTCCAGCTTTTGTCTGATTCTTCCACACCCACATATCTATCTTCACTCACAGAAGAGAAGAAATCATTTCTGTTTCTCCAGTTACACATGCAAACATACTTTAAGGAAGTAGTGCACAAGCACTTTTATCAAAGATTTTCTTAAAATGAGCTTCTCTGGAAGCACATGTGATAACATTGTTCTATGATTTGAAGAATGTCACTAGATGAAAGCAATGAACAAGAAAAAAATGAAAAATCAGGCAAATAGCATTGGACAGTGATTTTGTGACTACAGAATAGATTTTTATATCACGTCAGATGGCCAATCTATTCCTTTCCAAATGGTATACTTTGAGTAAGGACCTCATATGAGAACTTGATAACTAATGATATTTTCTACTATATTTCTTGAAGAAAATACTTAGGTTATGAATATTTCTGATAAAGTAGGTTTTTGTTTGTTTGCAGTGCTAGATTTTGAACCCAGGGTCTTATGCATGCAAGACAAGTTGCTGTCCCACTGAGCCACACCTCAGTTCCAAACATAGTTTTGAGGTGTTAATTCCTAACACAAATACTAATTCTCCAATACTTTTTCTACAGGTAAGTACATACTGTTTTATCATGGAGCCATATTAAATTTACATGAAACTATCGGATGAGTAACTGCTGATATTTTGATTCATATGGTTTGTTTCCTCAAATCTAGATGACTAAGTTATGAGACTGTAAGCACTATACAGCTTTTAATGGCTTTTTGAAATCAACGTATACCTTGTCCTCGACTGCTTTAATTATGTGGATGAAGCCTCCTCAGATATTTCTAACCCTGCTATTCCTAACCCTCCCTCAGGTCCCTGCTCCCAAAGTCATACACCACTCAAGATACAAGTCCTGGATAATTTCTTTTGGAGTCTCCTATGCCTTTCTCTGGGTTGGGCACCACACAGGAAATCACTTACTTGTAAATTACCCTGATTCACACTAATTATGCTGTAAACTGTCTAGATCTGAGTGGTAAAATACAGCCCCAAGTTCACACTTCTGCCTGTACTTGTTAATTAAACAGGACAGTCCTTAACATTTCCATTTTTATATTAAATGTATTGTTGTCTACATATCTCTCATTAATGTGAAAATGCCATACTTTCCTGAATATAGCAATTCATCTGTCATGAAATGGAATAAAGATGGCAAAGAAAAGCCACTGGCTGCTTTTAGAGCAGTGATTTTACAACTCTGCACATTTCCCTCTAAACTCACTAATGATCATGATCTCAGCAATAAAAGCTTTACACATCAAGGAGAAAGTACCTCCAGCACTCTTTTGCTCTCAGCCTGCCTCCCACATCTATTAGCCCTGGTTACCACCCTTGTAAATATGCATCACTTGTTTTCGTGTTTCGTAATTCACCTCAGGATGCTCTCATCTTAGATCAAGCCATTAGCTCTTTAGCTACTAATCGCCACCCAGGTTCAGTGGTCAAACAATAATACCAAATCTTAGAATAAAAGAAATACATTAGTATCTTTTTTGAAACACATAAATAATTTAAAACATTCTGTGCATTTTATAGTTATGCTTTTAGCAAAAAGCAAATTAAGTCTTGATGGGAGAAAGGAGTAACCGAAACTCTAAATCTATTCTTTTACTCTTTGCAATAGAATTTTATCAATCACATACTTTATAAATATTTAATGAGTAAATAGATGCAAAACAATATTTTACACTGCTTGTTTAAAATTTGTATGGTTATTTATTTATTTGCTGTTCATTCAAAAATAGTGTTCATTTCCTACTGTTACAGACACTGCACTGAGCTATAAAGACATAAAAGTGAGTGAGTAAATAAGCAATTAGGGCACAAATAATACAGACCCTATTTAAGAAGTGGGTAGGAAGGGATACAACTCAGTAACCCAGAAAGAAGATACCAGAACTTTCACAACAAGTGCAGGGTTTACATACAATCTGCAGGCAATCAGCAGGATGGGGAGAGAAAGGAATAGGTCAGCTGGATAAAGAAATATGTCACAGGAGAAGAGGAGAGAAGTGGAGAATGAAAACGGAAGAAAAGGTGGGGAAAGAAAGAATGGGGAGAAGAAAAATACCAGACACCACAC
>NW_022900930.1:20157033-20198762 GCF_012274545.1 Fukomys damarensis
CACACACACACACACACACACACACACACACACACACACACACACCCCTGGAGGGAGAATACCACCCTGGGAGTACATAGCTATAAAGTGATGAAAAAGTTTTGTATTTTCATTCTTTTTAGATTGATTCAATTCTATAAGATCTTCACAGTCAATAAGAAAAAAATGTGAGGTAATGAAAAGATGGAAATAAAGTGTTTGTAGATGGGGAGGGGAGGAGGGGGTGAAGGGAGGGCAGGGACAAGGGAAAAAAATGAGAACCAAGACCTGTCATGTAGAGGTACAAGATCCCAATGATGAATGTAACTGTACTGTATCCCTAAAATGTACCAATAAACTCAGTTAAAGCTTAAAAAAAAGCATACATTTACAACACCTTGACTTTCTCATTAATTCTTCCATATTTGATGAAACTTCACTCATAACATTTATTACCTTTCTGAAGAGGAATTTTAATCTTTAAAAGAGCTAAAGCATTTTGTTTTGTTTTGGGGGGTGGATTTTTGCAGTGCTGGGAACTGAACCCAGAACTTTGTTATTTTTTTGTTTGTTTGTTTCAGCTTTAATTGAGTTTATTGGTGCACTTTAGGGATACAGTACAGTTACATTCATCGTTGGGATCTTGTGCCTCTACATGACAGGTCTTGGTCCTCATATTTTTCCCTTGTCCCTGCCCTCCCTTCACCCCCTCCTCCCTTCCCCATCTACAAATACTTTATTTCCATCTTTTTATTATCTCACGTTTTTTTCTTTTCCCTTATTACCCTTCCCCTACCCATCCCACCTTCCCTACAACTTTAGCTCCTTTCTTCCCATTTCTAAATGTCAGTAATCTTATTAGGATCTTATGTATTATTGCAGATTATTCACACCAGAGAAACTATTCGGTATTTACACATGTGTGGCTTATTTATTTCACTTAGGAGTATATCTTCAATATGTATCCATTTTCCTATGAATGAATCCATTTTCTCATTCTTTATGGCTGAGTAGTATCCCATTTTATAGAAAAATCACATCTTCTCTATCCAGTTTCCAACGGATGGGCAAATGGGCTGTTTCCAAGTTTTAGCTATTACAAACTGTGCCGCTCTAAACACGGGTGTGCATACTTCTCTGTGATATGATTTTTTTAGTTCTTTTGGAAAGATACCCAGCAGAGGCTGAGTCAAATGGAACCTCCAGTCCAAGCTCTTTGAGGTGTCTCCATATTGATTTCCATAGTGGTTGCACTAGTCTGCACTCTCACCAACAATGGAGAAGGGTTCCTTTCTCCCCACAACCCCTCCAACATTTGTTATTGTGTGATTTCTTGATAGCAGCCATTCTTTGTGGAATGAGATGGAATCTCAGTGTTGTTTTCATCTGCATCTCTCGTATGATCAGTGATGTGGAACATTTTTTCATATATTTATTTGCTGCTTTGATTTCTTTGTCTGATAAATGTCTGTTCACTTTGGATGCCCATTTTTTAATCTGGTCTTTATATTTTGGGGGGCTGATTGTTTTGAATTCTTTATATATTCTTGATAATAGTCCTTTGTCTGAGGAACAGCTGGTAAAAATTTTTTCCTACATTGTAGATTGTCTCTTAGTTTTGCTGATGGTTTCAAAAACCATATGATCCTCTCAAGAGATGCAGAAAAAGCATTTGATAAAATTCAACACCCATTCATGATAAAAACCCTGCAAAAAATTAGAATAGATGGTCTATACCTCAACTTAATAAAGGCTATCTATGAAAAACCAACAGTCAACATCATATTAAATGGCCAAAAACTGAAAACCTTCATGTTACAATCAGGAACAGGACAAGGATGTCCATTATCAGCACTTCTCTTCAATATAGTTCTGGAAACATTAGCCACAGCAATTAGACAAGAGAAAGAAATTAAAGCAATAAAGATAGGAAAGGAAGAAGTTAAACTGTCATTATTTGCTGATGATATGATACTCTACATTAAAGACCCAAAAAACTCCACCAAAGGACTTCTAGACTTAATTGACAGATTCAGTAGAGTAGCTGGATACAAGGTGAACACCCAAAAATCAATAGCCTTCTTGTACATGAATAACAGACTTACTGAGAGAGAAATAAGGGGGAAAAATTCCTTTTACAATAGCACACAAAAAAATGAAGTATCTAGGAATCAATCTAACAAAAGAAACAAAAGATCTCTACACTGAAAACTACAGCACTCTGAAAAAAGAAATTTAAGAGGATATAAAAAAATGGAAAGATATCCCCTGCTCCTGGGTAGGAAGAATCAACATAGTGAAAATGGCCATACTACCAAAACTGCTATATACATTCAATGCAATGCCAATTGAAATTCCAACACTATATTTCACAGAACTAGAAAAAAGAATCCAAAAATTCATTTGGAACCATAAGAGACCTAGAATAGCAAAAGCCATTTTAAGCAACAGACACATGGCAGTGTGTATAACAATTCCCAATTTGAAACTATACTACAAAGCCACTGTGATAAAAACAGCATGATACTCACAAAGAAACAGCCCTGAGGATCAGTGGAACAGACTGGAAGACACACAAACAAACCCCGATGTACTCAGCTACCTCATCTTTGACAAAGGAGCTGACCATCCTCAGTGAAGGAAAGATAGCCTCTTTAATAAATGGTGTTGGAAAAACTGGATGTAAACCTGCCAAAGATTAAAACTAGACCTTTATCTTTCACCATGCACTAAATTAAAATCCAAATGGATTAAAGATCTAAATATTAAAACAGAAAGATTAAACTTGCTGGAAGGTAAGTTAGGCAGAACTCTAGAAGACATTGGCATAGGAAAAGACTTTATGAACAAATCCTCAGTAGCACGGGAACTAGCAGATAGAATCAACAACTGGGATCTCATCTTATTAAAAAGCTTCTGTACTTCAAAAGAAACTTTGTTTTTGTTAGGTAAGCATTCTCCAACTGAGCCAAGTCCCCAGGCCTCAGCCTTTTTCCTGAAATTTGAAATATCTGATTCTAAAATCCTTGGGTCTGAATTCTTTAATTCTTTTACTGAAACAGTTCTCCATCAGAATAACCTAAGGGGAAAAGCTTTTCCTTATGTTAGTAAAATTTTATATTTGAATAATGCCCCTAGCTAGAAAATTCTGCCTTTACATAATCATCGCATGACATACAAAGAATCAGAAATAAACTAAACAAGCTTTACTTCTTAAAACTAAAACCACTCTTTCAACAAAATTAATTATATTATAGGTATTCTTTAGAGTGTATTGATTATACCACATATATGGAATTGTATTTTAATGTTTTATTATTCAAATAATCTCCACCAATCAATGACAGTATTATATGGTATTAGTAGTAGTACTTCATTTCACCGAATACTGATGTGTATTAATATGTATAAAATTACATCAAGCATTTTATTAGTGACTACACAAGTATTACAGAAAACATTCCAAAATTGCTTATTATAAAAACAATGAAAATGACATAAAGTTTGAAAAATATAGGAAGAAATCACTACCACCTTAGTGGAACAACTCTTAGCATTTTAACCATTGTAAGGTACACACAAACTGTGTCAATCAGGTGTGTAGTACAACCAGGTAAATGCATTGCCCAAAAACCTCTCTCCTCTTCTAGCACTGATATCTTAATTCTCTTCTGCAGCCCTCTGTCTGGCTTCTAGCCAGGGCTTGATGCCAGGGCAGGCATATTTCTTGATGAACAATTTGCAAGGTAAGCCCTAGAGTCACTCACAACCCTTTTATTTGTAGGAAGTGCCATTCTCCTGTCATAGTCATCTGGTTTAAGATTCCTTGGAGATATCACATTTTATGACTGCCTTCCCCCCAACACACCAAGTTTGAAAAGAAACATTGGTCATTGCTGAATATGTTGAATGACTACATCTTCATTTACGTAGCTTCTGGTATAATTACAATATTGAATGATCACTGGCTCATCAGAAAATAAAATTTCTGATGTAATCATTCATTTATATAACCAGATAATACTTCACTCTGTTAAACTACCATTTCCTTATGCTAAATACTGTCATTTAAACACATTGGAAACACATTCATTTTACCTTTACAATAAATGTAAGCATTGATTGTTTTATCTATCAATATTATTTAAATTTTTATTAATGCTTTTTTTAGTTACCAGAAGCCTCATGGTTATGGAAAGTAAATTAAAGGACTCATAACAGTTATTATACAAACATTACATGAAGTTCATTCTCAATAAATATGTTAACTGCTGCTTCTATGTTCATTAAGTAACTCCAAAATGGGAGAGTTTTCTTTCCTTTTTGTTCAGCTTTAATTGAGTTTATTGGTACATTTTAGGGATACAGTACAGTTATATTCATTGTTGGGATCTTGTACCTCTACATGACAGGTCTTGGTTCTCATTGTTTCCCCTTACTTCCTTCCCCATCTACAAACACTTTATTTCCATCTTTTCATTATCTCACGTTTTTTTCTTTTCCCTTATTACCCTTCCCCTACCCATCCCACCTTCCCTAAACCTTTAGCTCCTTTCTTCCCACTTCTAAATGTCAGTAATCTTATTAGGATCTTATGTATTATTGCAGATTATTCACACCAGAGAAACTATTCGGTATTTACACGTGTGACTTATTTATTCCACTTAGGAGTATGTCTTCAATATGCATCCATTTTCCTATGAATGAATCTATTTTCTCATTCTTTATGGCTGAGTAATATTCCATTTATAGAAAAACCACATCTTCTTTATCCAGTTTCCAACGGATAGGCAAATGGGCTGTTTCCAAGTTTTAGCTATTACAAACTGTGCCACTCTAAACATGGGTGCGCATACTTCTCTGTGATATGATTCTTTTAGTTCTTTTGGAAAGATATCCAGCAGAGGGATGGCTGGGTCAAATGGAACCTCCAGTACAAGCTCTTTGAGGTATCTCCATATTGATTTCCATAGTGGTTGCTTTTCTTTTTAACTAATACCTTCATTCCCACCACTATATGTTCTTTTCTATCCAAGCTATGAGAAAACAAATGTTTCACTTGACCTTCTTGTCTTTGCTTTTAGTTCTTATCTTGTACTACCATTTTTACATCCTTCTGTCCTTTAAATATTTCGAGAAGATTGGTAAACTTATGGAGCTCCTGGTTAACACCCTACCAAATCCAATTTAACCTTTTGTAATATTACTCAAAAACCATTTCTAGGAATATTTTCCAGTGAAACACAGGACAAAAAAATATTTAAAAAAACACTTTGAAGGTTGTTAGCAACAATAAAATATTAAATAATATATAAATAGTTTATATTTTAAAATAGATATAAAATGAAATCATAAATGCTTTCATAATAAGAAATTGAGTAAAATAGCTGATGGGATAGCCATACAATGACAAATTCAATTAAAAATACATAGAGAATCTCTGAATTGACTTGAAAAAAACTGTATGCATGATTAACTGTTGAGTGAAGAATATAAAGAAACCCTAAAATAGATTAATATGACTCAGAATTTCATTAATTTGAATTTAAAATATAAAAAACTAAGTTCCCCCCACTTCCCTTTCTGACTCCTTCCCAAATTATGAGTCTATGTACTTTTACTCAATTTTCCTTATGTCTATAACTTTTTACTGAATTTTTCTTGACTCATTTACTGTTACTGAAAATATATCATTAAACCATGACCTAAAGTATACAGTACAGGCCAACAGGCCAAATCAGTTGATTCTAAGGAAGGGATGGCATAGTTCAAACATACTACCAAAGGCAACAATATCCAGGGCACTACAGCAAATTTAGCTGACTATGTCCACCCCCATGTAACTTTCATGTAGGTTTCCAGTGATTTTAATCCCAGCTTTGGGCACTTGGTGTCAATGACCAGAGCTTCTACTGACAAGAAAAATCCTTGGATTCATTGAGAACAGATACACCAGCTTCCAGGTTCACTTCCGTGAGGATTAGAAAAGGGGAAATAAAAAAAAAAAAGGAAAGGGGTAATGTTTCTCCACTGTGCTATTTATGTCCTGGAAAGGGCATTTATATCTAATAATTCCCCTTAGACTATGCCTTCTACTCTATCACATAGGTTTTGATATGAACTATTCTTTTTTCTTTGCTATTGACATGTTAATTTTTGCTATGATATTGCCTTTACTCTAATGTTTATCTAAAAGTTCGTTCCTTAATAAAATATTTGTCATCATATTATTGTTAATATTTGCTTATTTGATTATGATCAAAGAATTCTCTTGTAAGATCTCTACTTGTTAAAAACTTTTAAGCTATACTCTGAAGTCAGGAACATAATCATAATTAATTTTATTTGAAAGGTATAAACTTATACATGTGTATATTTCTTTTCTATCAAATCTGCTGCTTTCTGAAAGAGGAAAAATGAAATGCTGAGTGAGAAAAGTTACAGGTCAGGATACCAGACTATTCCATTTACCCTGCATATATGTACATAGATCCACACTGCATGGAAAAGATGCAAAGCAATATGTACAAAATGCAACCAATGCTCACCTGTGGGAAGTCAAATTATATAGAAGGCTTTCACTTTTCCTTTTATTCACTTTTTTTAAGTCTCTTTTTTATTAGTATACATTGCCCTGGGAAGTAAAATTATATAGAAAGCTTTCAATTTTCCCTACATTCACTTTCTTTAAGCCTCTTTTTTATTAGTGTACATTTTCAATACACTAAAATTATGTTTGTCCTGGGTAATTGGTATATCACATCTTAATCATTTATAGTTCATTTTCACTCATAATGAGTATTTTTGAAGTCAGCAAGTACCTCCTAACATTAAATGCTACTGCCAAACCTTATTAATTATAAAAGTTGGTATTATCTCAGAATAGAAAAATAAAGTCTGAACTTTTATCTCATCATATATGGAATTTGGTGCATGGTAATGATAGAATTGAAAAACAACAGGAAGAAAATGAATTATTCAGCAAAAAGCTCACTTAATTATTCTTTAAGAAATTAAACTAACCACTCTACTTATTAGAAAATAAAAAAACCAATTTCCAGATTCATCAAAATTGAAATCTATGAAATTAAAAATCATAAAATTTCTTGTGTATACATAGGTAAATATTAATATAACATTAAAAGCATATAACAAAATCTAGTAACACAAAAACTTTAATACTTATTTTCTTTGACAGGTAGGATACTTTATATTTATTTGTTACATATTTTAATATTTTTTTAATAATAAATGCAAACAATAACTTTTTTAAAATAGTTGAGTTTAGCATGGATGCTAAAAGATTCACTAGGTACTTGTAAATTTATATGCCTATCCACAAATGAATAATAGGGAGAAGAGATTTTACATAAATATAAACATGTGTATATGTCAATTTTACTTGAAAGATCAATAGTTTCCCACTTAGCCTTGTTATCATATCATGTTCACCTTCCTCATTTGCTTCTAAACCCAACCCTATTCACTTATAGACAGAAGACCTTTCACATTCCCTCATGAGATCTTTGGTCTCAAAGATTAAACACATTATCACATTCTAGTATTTTCCTCCTCGTAACAAAGAAAAAAAAACTTTTATATTCTGATCAAAACCAAGAGCTATTTTAGACATCTTAATATTTGTCTCCATTGCTATTATCAACACCAGCAGTTGACTTCCTTTCTGACAAATTTACTCAGAGTTAAACAAATAAACATTAAATGCTGTATAACTGTGAGGATGCAGAGAATCACAAGCCTATGAGCTGTTGAAGTTGCATTGATCTTTGGTTAAATATCTTATTGTATATTTATAATATAATATTGTATATCCATAATATATTATTGTGTACATGAAACATCTCTGAACCAGTACATTATAGAAATAAAACCATGTGCCTATCCTTTAGGAGTTGACAATTTGGGGGGAAAACAAGATTTGCAAATAAATCAATTTAGTAAAAACTCTGAAATAGCCTGCTGGGAGGTACAAATTATAATCAAATGCAAACAATGACACTTGTGGTTGTATGAAAGACAAGAGCAATATTTGGGAAGCAATAATCACCATGACAACACAGGCATCACTGTATAGGGTTAGAGAGCGAAGGGAAATTAACACTGGTTAGAAGGGACCTGGAAGTGGAAGTGAAGACTTGGCTCCGTGAGGATCGGATGTCATAGATGGGGGCAGAGACAAGAGCTTGGCAGAAGCAGCATGAGACTGAGGGAATGAGTTTTAAGCAGATTGCTCAGAAAGATATTTCTTTGCAGAAATTCTCAGAGAGCAGCTTCATGATTTAAAAGTGCTGATAATTTCTGTAGAAAATTGCTCATGAAAATAAAATCATTTTGTGTTACAAAATTTAACAGTACTATTTAATTGATCTGTAAATCTTATTAGGGAAAACCAGGATTTCACTTGCAGTTGTCAATGCACAAACCTGATCTATTGCTTACATTCGTTTTTTGTTTTTTTTTTTTTGGTACTGGGGACCAAACTCTGCACTTGTGAGGAGGCAGGCAGTGGAACCACTAAGCTAAATTCCTGGCCCTCTTACACTCTTTATTTTGTCTTCCTCTCTCTGTCTCTCTTTCTCTCTCCCTCCTTCCCTCTCTCCCTCTCTCTCTAATTCCAAAGGTTGAATCAACTAACATGAAAAAAATAACTGTTCAGATCATGCAGCTGTCAATGTTCATGCTCCTTGGGAATATTTTGGACAAATCAATAGAATTGGACTGGTACATTTGTTACCAAATCACTGGAAATTCCCTTATTATACTTTGAGTCATCCCAAAACACACTTATTTTTAGCCATCCTCCTGATGTTGTCATAAATCAGAGTTAATCTCCATTTCCTTGTGACTCATGTTTCACTTGTATAAATAAATATTGAGAAGTGGTGAGTAAAAATTTCTCTTTCTTTTTCAACAAAGAGGTGACAGCACCCTGAAAATTTGTGAGTTAAAATGTGTATTTTATTTTATTTAATCCGGTTTTGGGTTCTTCCTCCTTTTCTCCAAATATTAAAAGTTATTAATTACATAGAAATCCTTGGATGATTTTTTTTCTAAGAGTATTTAACGGCTTTACCCTTTAAATTCTCTCCTTTTGATAACATTTTCGGTTTCATTATATCTCCTAGTTACAGCGGAGTATTTCATATGTGTTTGCATGTGCTACAGAGCATTTGATTGCTGGTGTGCCCTTAGTTTTAGTGAACACATGTAAGGCTCACAACTTTTAGATTTATATGCAAAATGAATTATAATACCAAAGCAATGGCACGTGAGAAATCTTTGCCTTACTGTACTCATCCCACGCCTAACTTTAATCCTGCCTTTCCCACATTACTGTCCCTCAGTACCCTTCCCCTCTCTGATCATTCAAAGCGCTCATAGGGTGAAAGATACATACAGCGACTACAGCATGAAACAGTTATGGGAATGACACATACTGAAAACAGTTATGGGAATGACACATACTGACACAGCAGAGGCTGGGGGAGAGCAGGGGAGGGAGAGGCTCCTTCATGCTGAAGGAAAACGGAGGTCCCTGCAGAAAGGACTGGGCTTAGGAAAGTCTGAAGGAGTGAGGAGGACCTCCAACAATGTACCGGGAAAGCGGGCTTCGTAAATCACAAGCAGAAGCAAAGCCTTTGTCTAGGAAGTGTGTTGACACAAGCAGGAAACTAAGGTAACAAGTAGTAGGAACAGAGACTGCAGATTGGGTCAGATTTGGATTTTATTTAAAATGAAAGGAGTGCAACAGAGGGCTTCTGAGTGTAGAAAGGATGCACTCAGAAAACTCAGATGGTGTAGCTGTAACGCAGAATTGGAGTGAAAGAGCTGAAACATCCAGGTCATTCTTTCCTTTAGGCAGTAGTTTAAGGAAATAGTATTCTAGAATAGTGATAGTGAGAGAGAAGATGGTAGAGCCCATAGGAAGAGACAAAGATAAGACTTGCTTGGGCTGGGAGGTGGAGGAGAAGGGCATCAGGTAAGCCCGCCAGGAGTGGCTCTGAAGCCTGTTCTGTTCCTTAATTTCAGACATGCTCATTTTAAAGAACTGATCGCCTAACATTTAAAAAAATGGGGGACAGTTCAGTAATATGCTTCCAAATGCATCAAACAATTTTAAACTCCATTTGGACTGAATCCAAGCTGTTCAAAACAAAACGCCTAAAAATCAAATGACAGCTTTGCTGCCTTACTTCATGTGGTTTGCAAGCAGGATAAGCAAACTTTCCACCATCTGTTGTTTTCCTAGCTTGCTAGAGAAAACTCTAGAACTTACCCTTCTAGGCAATCACTTATTGCTTTATTAATTTTTAGCCCAAAGAGAAGACCTTTTACATCCTATGTATATGGATTCGTGCATATGTGTGTGGGCGGGAGGCAGTATCTAATGTGAGGTTTCAATTCTGCTTTAACAAATCAGGGCAAAAAAACAAATCAGGGCATAAAATCTAGCTACCATTTCTCAGTCATGATCAGCCTGCTACCCCCATCCTTATTTGTTCTACAGTCATCTTTTGTGTGTGTCATTTGACTGAGTCACTTCTAAAGTTCCCTATAGATCAGCCTGAATGTAGTCCAACCATTTACCTTCTACGAGTCTGTTCCCTTCTCTTTTCTCCTTTCTAAGGATGTGCTTTCTGTAGCACCTTTCTCCACAGTTAGGTCCTCTTACCTTCTTTGCTGAGATGATGACGGAACAGGCTATATAATCCCTAATTGTATTTCACACTCCCTTTGTTGGGTTCTTAAATATTTGGGGGAGGTGTTTGGCTTGGTGTAGTTTCCTCTTTTAGTCAGTACCTTTGTAAGACAAGATTTTTACTTACATGTAATAGTACTTGATAAAAAGAGAATGGGCCATCTGGTTCCTTGGAAAATTCTAGGCCCGCTCCCTGCCAAATCAAGATATTCATAACATAAGCTCAAGATGCTTCCTTTGGGAAGAAAATGGTTTTATGGCAAAAGTATGCTCACTAGGCTAAATAACCCTTTCTTTGTCAAAAGAGCATGCTTTTCAGAGCAATGCAGCAATCTCACTTGGCTATGTTGGGTCTCAATTACAGTTTATGTTCTGTATCACCTGGTGGCAGTAATTTGCAGGACTGAAGATTGTATAATTATCAGGAAAGGCCACTCAGACAATTCTCAAACTTCAGTTCTACATCCCTTTGAAGATGGATTTGCCCCTTCTGTTAACACCTCCCTCTACTGAAGAGTACAAAGGGAGGTATATGTCCCAGTTCCTTCTCTAACCCTTGCTCTTGGACCTGTAGAATAAACACTGAATCTAGAGAAGTCATTCTTTGGAGCTTCCAATAGCCATTTAAAAACCTTGGAACTATTTAGAAATAGAGTGAAATAAGGAGATGCAGGACAGTTTGCCTGGCAGAACAATGTGGTGGTGTCCTTAGAGCTGCTGGTCCTGAGACTTAGCCTCAGGAGTCTTCTGGATTCTTTAGAACTGGACAGGTAGTTATAGGCCAAGAAAGCAGTGTCTGTAGTAGAAGAAGCGGTTTAACAATAGCTGGAGAGGTAGAGATCCAGTGTTGGCTTTGCCATTAAGTAACTCTGTGTCTGAAGTCACTGAAACATGACCTTTCTTAGCTATGGTTCCCTTATAAAATAAAAGCTACATTAAATTAATAGCTTTGGACTCAGAAAATCAGATGTAGAAGATATTATAATAACCTGGAAGTTCTTTGTTTGTGAGCATGCCTGCCACAGCATCTGCCAGCCATAATGACTCACACCTATAATCAGCATGCTTGAAAGCTGAGTCACAAAGATCATGGGATTGAGCCCAGCCTGGGCAATTTAGCAACCAGTGAAACCCTGTCTCAAAGTAAAAAATAAAAGAGTCAGGAATGTAACTCAGGAAGAAAGCCCTGAGTTCAATTCCTAGTATTAAAAAAAAAAAAAAGTGATACAAACTATTCCCATCTTTGTTCCCACCACTTTCTGGTAGAGAACTTCTAGGTGACCTGACATCTTGGATCCTTTTTCATTCTGACATTCTATGGCACTACCTGAAAAAAAAAAAAAGATAGGGTGTCATGGTGAGAAGAACTCATTAAATTGCTAAGAAGCTGTAATAACATATCTAATGACCTGTGTGTAAGACCAAATAACTTTCACCATAAAGTAATGCAATTGAAAAAGTGACAGGTTTTAATGTGAAGTGCTTTAGTACTAAAGTGAATTAAGAGAGAAACACCATAGGAAGGTAGAGAATAAATTACCTTTTTATGAAAAAACCTTATATATAAACACGGAGAGAAACTTAATGACAGCTCAACTGTAGTACAAATTTGTGATTGTTTAGCTTATGATATTTTTAAAGTGTGTGATTTCATGATAGATTTTGTCTTACTGTCGTTTTATGTCATTTGGTAAGAGAACCAACACACGAACACAAGTTAGCTGTTGAAATGCTTTGATGATATTACTCTGTAATAATTCTCCTTTGAAAACACAATACCTTACTTTAGATTTGCAAATTAGGTAGCTTCCCATCTCTTTCTTCTTTCACACTTTGGTTCAGTTCTATCCATATCCTAAAAACAACTACATGAAACCCATAAAGAAAACTTGAAATAATACAGTCTGATGTTTTATATGAACTTTTGTATTCCTTTCCCTCTTTGTGCCCACACAACAGATTCCCTTCCTTCACACATTCATAAAGGAATTGTCAAGTAAAAAAGGCTTCCCTTGAAAATAGAACATCCATAAAATCAGAACAGAAAAGTATTCCCTCAGTAAACACTGAAAGCCTATCAGGTACCAAGCACTGCATTAGACATTATGATCTAAGTCAAATAGCATGTAGTGTTGATTCTGTGGATACTTTTAGCAGAAGCCTTAGCAAATTCAAGCATCATTTCAGTGAAAGGTGGGTGCTGTCCTAAGGTAACAAGAAGGTAGTATGTCAAGATTCCTAAATCAGCTTAGGAGAAAAATTATCTTCAGATAACTTTTGAAGAATGTATAAAATTTAGTTTAAAAGGGGAGAAACTAGAAGAGAATAAAGAAAGTTTTAAAGGAGATAAACAGCACAGCCCATTATTTCCAGAGTAAAGAAATGTGGAATAATGGAACAAACAAAGCAAGGGAAAAAGGCAAAGTGTCACTGGAAGATTCAGGAAAACCTCGAGTCATGGGTTAAAGAAATCAAACTTCAGCCAGCCAGCTGTGGAGAGATGCTGAAGGGTATTTGAAGAAGGTAATGTCATGGCAAGTAGTTTACATAAATTGTTCTGACAGCATTCTGAATAACAGTTTAAAAGAGAGGTAAGTCTAGAAGCAAGGATTTTCATAAGGTGGTTAATTCAATATTTTAGGAAACAACTGTGAAATCTTAACCTAAAATGATGATCTAATAGCGGAGAGGTAGGATGCTAACTGGAAGCTTTTCCAGAAGTAGATCTCAAAGGCTTCCATGACTCGCAAAATGTCTAAGGCAAGAGGGAGGCGAAAGGTAAGAATATCACATATGTTCTGACTTTGTCAGTTTGTTGACTATGATAATATGCACTAATTTATTTATGAGATTAAAAAGTTACCAATTTTCTGAAAATTGTACTGTGTGTCACATTTTATACAATTAATGTAGATAATTATATTTGCTATTAAAGAGTTATTTTAAAGAACAAGACACGCCAGAAATAAATATTTGAAACAATACATCTGAAGCAAGAGGGACGTGTATAGAATTTAAGTACAGTAAAATAGTAGACTTAAGGTAGAAAATAATTTAGTTAAAATAAGAGATATGAAAAAGTACATAGAAGTAGACATAGAGAGAAAGAAAAAAACAGATTCATTACTCTAAATTCCCACCCAACTCACATGTAAACAATAAATGTATTAATATGCAGAAGTATAAAAACTCAAGGGGAATGTACACGTCAGCAATGCAACTTTGGAAATTGAAGACTGGATGAGGATCCACCCTGCAGAATGCTGGCAGTATGGTGCATAGTTTTTGTGCAACAGTCTGGAAGCACCCTCCCTGGGAAATCTGGCCCGCCCACTGGAAACAGTGGAGCACACTGCCACTGAAGACTCTGCAAAACAATAGCCAACCAATGCATCCTACAGTGAGGCCACCCATGGACAAAATCCCACCCACAAGCAAAGAGTTTCCTTCTAAAAACAACTCCGAAAGACAATGCTGAAATTTAAATGTAACCATAGAAATTTAAAACAGTATAAAGATTGGTAAATAGAATGAAGATATACAGAAAACTGAAAATTACAAAACAAGAGAAATGATTAAAGAAAAGGAAAAAATGAAAATAAAATTAAAGAAGTACTGAGGCAAACCAATGTCTATGTACCTTATGTTTCAGAAAGAGAAAATAGAGAAAAAAATGAAATGGAGAAAATTATCAAATAATAAGTCAAGAAACTTTCCCCAAATGGAAAAAGACCCATAAATAGACATCTTGCTGGTCAATTCTGAAAGTGAGGTAAGGGACTATTTTCCATAGAACACAGAAAAACAAGTCACTAACGAAAAATTAAGAATTTGAATGAATTTAAACTTCTCAGCAAGGATGGAAAATAGAAGACATGGAAAATGACTTCGGGATCCTGGAGAAAATAATTTCCAACCGATAATTTTAAACCTGGCCGAACTATCAAGTACATGTGAGAGTGACAACATTTTCAGACTTGCACGATTTATATAGATGACAGCTACAGGGCAGGCATTAGTGATCAAGCCAGACTGCAGGTAGCCAGAGGCTCCAAAAAGAGGTGTTTCCAAGAAGATGATATTTACATTAAAGAGTGAAGGGAATGAGGGGAGATTTTCACAACTCTGAAAAGCTTAGGGAAACCCTAGTAGATTTTTTTCAATGCTAGAAACCAGATATGTGCATTTTTATCATCTCTCAGTATGATTTGCGTGTGTTCGGCAAAAGTTCCTGTGATGCAAACTCAATCTCCAGATTCAGATGTTGATGATATTTGGAGGGAAGGCTCTTGGGAAGTAATTGGGGTTAGGCAAGGTCATGAGGTTGGGACTGCTGTAATGGGATTAGTGACTTTCTAAGAAGAAAAAGAGATCTGAGCTGGAGGACTCCCTAAATGTTACCACGAGGTGAGAGTTGCCATGTTCTGATTCAGCAAGAAGTCCCTCACTGGATGTTGGCAGTTGGAATTCCCAATATCCAGACCATGAGAAATAAATTTCTTTTCTTTATATATTGTATTCTGTTATAGCAGCAGAAAGCAGACTAAGATTCCTCTTATCCACCCCTTGAGGACAGAAGAATGGCTTTACTCACAGCACCCAACATTGGCAGAAAAGAATGACAGTGCTTTAATTATAACAAATACTCATAGGCCAGTAAAGAAAGACAATGCACACTACCACCCAGAGCCACATGGAGAAGCAACAGAATGAACAACCCAGATGTCTTAGTTACTTTTCTTGTTGCTGAGACACAATACCCAACACCCAAAGTTAAAGGAGGAAAGGTTTATTTAGCTCAGAGTTTTTAGAGATTTCAGTTCGTATTTGGCTAGCTCCAAGGCAGTGTGGCATTGCAGAGGCGCACCACAGAGACTAAAAAGTCTATGAAAAAGCAGGGAAGGCAGAAGGCAGCAAGCAGCAAGCAAGCAATAAGTGATCACTTTCTTTCTGTCCCTTATATTCCATTCCACTCACACTCAAAGTGGGAGACCCTTAATCCTACCTAGAACTATGCCAAGCCAATCAATGAATTCATTTAGTAATTACACACCCTTGATCCCAGCACCACACACTTAACCTCAGCATTACACACTACAGATCCAGCCACCTCTGAAAAGCCCCACCTAGGACTGCATGAGGCTTTGGGGGGAACATCTAGACACAAACCATAATGCCAGACTATGGTGGCAGACTTTGTAGTCTTATGATGGTGAAAAGACTCCTGATTCCTGCAGAAGAATGCCCTTGTATGTTCACGTAAATCCAAGGACTGGCAGGGAAGTGAACTTCATTATTCAGAGATTGGCAGGAACTGTACCTCATTCTCTTAATGAAGAGGATTCTTTGGCTAGAGGACCTATCCATCGAGCTAAGTATTAAGAGAAACTTGTACTTAGGCCCTTTGTAGCCTTCCTGTTTTCACCAAATGTCAAGGCAAAACAGAACATGGCCTTAATTTTAAGACTTGCAGTATAGTTTTCAGGAAGGGAAAAGTAAGTGCAATGTACGTATCATTTAACCATGATTAGCATTCACATTATATAATATATGAATGAATATAACTTGTATGAAGGTGAAAAGAGACAGAAAATGTGGCACTTGTAGAGAAGGAGGGAGTATTGCGTGCAAAATGATTAAATCCTCATGCTTCCTGTGGGAAACCAATTGAACATAGATACATAGGATGAATCAGTAAGAAGCAACATCAGCATGATAATTAGAAATACAGATGTCAATGCCTAAAAATTCAGGTAAAAGTGCTTGGTCCTGGGAAAGAAGAAATTAATCATGAGAGTGTTAGGCACTATTGATTTTTCATACCTGTTGTATCTTTAACCTGTGTACTTGTGCTCAGAAATTGTTTTTAAAAATGAATGAGAGTAGACTTGTTGTTCGTAGGAGAAAATCTTGAAGAATTTGGAGTTTGATATTTGTTTAAGAGTTGAGCTCTGGAGACAGCCCAGAGGGTAGTCAAGGCTGTCATTCCCAGCTATTCCGAACCCGAGTCAAAGCTGCTTCCATTCCAAAATGGAGAAATAATAATTCTATGGCATTCATGACACTCTCTCTGAGAGAGAGAGAGAGAGAGAGAGAGAGAGAGAGAGGCATAGTAGATTCTATTCCAAAATGGAGAAATAATAATTCTATGGCATTCATGACACTCTCTCTGAGAGAGAGAGAGAGAGAGAGAGAGAGAGAGAGAGAGAGACTCCTAGAAGATTACTAGAAGATTAGAAAAAGTATTCGAAACCTACAGTGACAATAAAAACTGAAATTAGGGGTGAAAATATGAGAAAGAGGAATATGTGTTCTGATAATAATTCCAGACTGGTAAGTAGAAATTACAGGTGGTCAGCAGTGATTTGGGGAACTCCATGATGGCTGCTGTGCTCCCACAGTTTGTATGTCCTATGGAAGTATTCCAGTTTCGTTTGTATTAAGCCAACCATCTGCTTGTGACTGTGCTAGTCTTAGCAATAAGAGATGGATACAGAAAAGTCAGGATCCCAGCTCTAGAAGAGATATCATTAATCCACGATCCTGTCCTCACGCAGTCAGAGGAATCCAAGGAGGGGACAGCAAGAGCCTAAACCAGGAAAGAGGTAGCAGTAGTGAAGAACAGAAGACAGATGCAAGTCACAGTCATGATGTGCTTAATGGAGAAAGCACATACCGAGAAATAGGTTTCTACTCAATTTCTCTGAGCAAACATCACTGAGTATCCTTACACAAACGAAGACAGCTTTGATACCAGGAGAGAATGTGTTTATATGAGGCCATGGTTGTAGATTTGGCTTCTTGTGGTTTTTATCTGGAATATCTACCACAGGCTAGAGTGCTGAAAGCTTGGTCTCCTACACAACAATGTGGAGGGGCTTTGGGGAAGTGATTGGACCTCAAGGGCTCTGACCTCCTCAAGAGATCAATCCTTTTCCCCACAGCCCCTCCAGCATTTCTTATTGGTTGATTTCATGATAGCAGCCATTCTTTCTGGCGTGAGGTGGAATCTCAGCAAAGTACAATTGATAATGTGAAACAGGAAGAAAAGGGGCAAAGGGGAAGGGGAAGTGGGAGGGGTCAGCAGAAAGGAAAGAAGGGAATAGAATTAATATTAGAAAATGAAAAACTGGAAACAAAGTCTTTGTAAATAGGGAGGGGTGGAGGTGTTGAAGGGAGGGCAGGGGAATGGGGAAAAAATAAGAACCAAGATAGATTATATAAAGGTACAAATTTCCAATGATGAATGTGATTATATTGTATACCTAAAATATACCAATAAAATTAATTTTTAAATAAAAATTTTTAAAAAGAGATCAATCCACAAGAGAAGTCAACCAGAGTAAACTCCTGGGAGGGGATGAAAACTATAGGGGGTAGGGCTTGCTTAAAGGGAGGTAGTCCTTGAGGACTGCACCTTGCCACTGGCCCCCTTGCTTCTCTCTCTCTCTCTCTCTCTCTCTCTCCCTCTCCTTCTCCCTCTCCCTCCCCTAAACCCCCTCCCTCCCTCTCTCCACACCCTGACCACTATGAGCTGAGAAGTGTTGTTCAGCAATATCCTCCTCTGTCTTCCCATAGGCAAATCACGGGCTGAAACCTTGGAAACTATGAGCCGAAATAACATTTTCCTCCTCCAAATTCACTCTCTCAGATATTTTGACTGAAATGTCATGATACAGCATGTGACCATTCATTCGGGGAATTGAAACTGACATATCCTGGCAATCAGTTGGATTTAATGAATGAGGAGATTTTCAAATCAAGACAAATTCCCAGATAATTCTGGAGGACCTTGGCGGGGTGACAAGAGTCCAGAGGGCACAAACATGTTAAAAATGTTTTTCAAAACTCGAGCTTATTTTTAAAATATTTCAGACAGAAGAGTGTTCTTCTGCATATCCAAAATCCATCTTTTTAATAGAACCTATGCATTATTTGGTGGAGTGATATATTTTTGTATATTTTATTGATACATTTTAGGTATACAGTACAGTTACATTCATCTTGGGATCTTGCACCTGTACATGACTTATCTTGGTTCTTATATTTTCCCCATCCCCCCCGCCTCCCTTCACCCCTCCTCTCTTCTCTATTTACATATTTATACATTTTTCCTTTTCTTTTAATTTTTTTCTCTTCCCTTTTTAACTTTCCCCTACCCCTCCCATTTGTCCATACCTTTAGCTCTTTTCTTCCTGTATAGATAAAGACCATCTATTCCAATTTTCTGAAGTGTTTTTATCATGCATGAATGGGTGTTGAACTTTGTTGAATGCTTTTCTGCATCTATAGAGATGATTACGTAGTTTTTGTCCTTGACTCTGTTAATATAGTGTATTACATTTATTCATTTACATATGTTGATCCATCTCTGTGATAAATCCAACTTGGTCAGGGTGTATAATCTTTTTGATGATCCTCTGTATTCTATTTGCTAGAATCTTCTTGAGGATCTTTGCATATATGTCCATTAGGGAGATTGGCCTGTAGTTCTCCCTTTGGTTAGGTCTTTCCTTGGTTTGGAATCAAAGTAACACTTGCTTCTAGGAATGAATTTGGAAGTATTTCTTCCCTTTCAATTTCATTGAAAAGTTTAAACTGTACTGGCAGTAGTTCTGCTCTTAAATTCCTTGCAGAATTCAGCAGGACCTCAGCTTTTCTTTGTTGGCAAATTTTTACATACATTTTTTTCAATTTCACTGATTGTATTTGTGGTGTTTAGGAATTTTATATCTTCTTTGTTCTACTTTGGTAATTCATATGTATATAAAAATCTGTCCATTTCTTCTGTGTTTTCCTTTTTATTAGAGTACAGGTTTTTGAAGTAGGTATTGATGATCCTCTGGATTTCTACTGGATCTGTTGTGACTTCACCTTTTTCATTCGTAATTGCAGGGATTTGAGTCTTTTCTTTGTTTTTTTATTTTTTTTTTGACAAGTTTGGCTAAGGGTTTATCAATTTTATTTATTTTTTCAAAAAATCAATTCTGATTCATCAAAATTTTTTGTATCATTCTCTTAGTCTCCACTGCATTGATTTCTGCTCTGATCTTTATAATTCCCTCCCTTGTATGAGCTTTCGTTTTCTCTTGCTCTCTTTTTCTAGGAGCTTAAGATTCAGCATTAGGTTGTTTATCTCAGCTCACTCTGTTTTCCTAGTGTGGGCATTCAGTGCTATAAGTTTCCCTCATAGAAGCTTTTGTTGTGCCCCATAGATTCCTGTATGTTTATTGGCATTATCATTTAATTGTAGAAACTAGCTAATTTCTTCTTTAATTTCATCTAGAACCCATCGGTTGTTCAGGAGAGTATCATTCAGTTTCCATGCGTTCATGGAGTTCTTGCAGTTTCTGCTGTTATCGATCTCTGTATTACACTATGGTCTGATAATTTACATGAAATAACTTCAACTCCTTTGCATTTACTTAAGTATGTCCTACGAGCTAGCGTGTGGTCTATTTTGGAGAATGACCCATGTGCAGACAAAAAGAATGTATATTCTGATTTTGTGGGGTGGAGCATTCTATAGATGTCTGTTAAATCCATTTGTTCAAAAGCTTGGTTCCATTCACATATTTTGTTCTTTTTTGTCTAGATAACCTGTTTATTTTTTTGTCTTGTTTTGTTTTATTTTGGTACTAGGAATTGAACTGGGGCCCTTGTACTTGAGAAGCAGGCAGCAGAACTACTGAGCTAAATCCCCAGCCTAACCTATTTGTGTCAGTGGGATATTTAGGTCCCCCACTACAATTATATTAGTGCTTATTTGGTTTTTCATGTCCCTTAATATTTATTTTGTATCTTTGGGGTCATTAGTATTTGGTGCATATATATTTATGAGTGTCATCTTTTCCTCTTGGAGTGTTCCCTTTTACAAGGATATAATGAACTTCTTTGTTTCTTTTAATTAGTTTTAGTTTGAAATTTACTTTGTCTGCAAACAAGGTAGCTACTCCTGTTTTTTCCAGGTTCCTGTCACATGGAGAATAGTTTTTCATACTTACTTTCAGTCTATGAGTTTCTTTTTGAACTAGCTGCATTTCTTGTATACAGCAGATTGTTAGATTTTTGCTTCTTAATCCATTCTGTCAGTAGATTTCTTTTCAGTCTATTATATAAACCTTCAAGAGTTTTTAATCTCCTGGACATCTGTTGAATCTGTTCCATGGATTCCATTTCTTTCCTATGTTGGGCATTCAAAGTTGCCATTTCCTTCCTATGCTGGCCATTCATGGCTTCTATCATGGTCCTGAGCTCATGTATTGTTTTTTATCTGTTTCTTTTCTAGAGTCTCTAATCGTGTCTTTCTCTGCTCACCATCTCTGTAGATATCTGGGAAATTATTTCTGTTTTGGATTTTTCTATACCCTTATTTATCTGTTTTGTTACTTCATGCACTATCAGTTCAAGGTCTCTAGGTAGTAGATTATCAGACTTTTCCACATCATTTCTCCTAGAATTTGCCCTTAGTAAGCTGGAAGTCTTGTTTGACCCTTTTTTGAATGTCTTCCCATTTTTATTTTTGTTGTTGGTACTTTCCTTGGTTGAAACCCTGGGTTAATACTTCAACCTTCCTGTTATAGCTTGCCTTTAGGTTTTGAGTCTCTAATGACTCTAAGGCAATCTCTTTTTCATTATACTAGGAAGGACAACTGAGTACATCAATCACAACATCTTAGCCCATGTGATGCAATCAGCAACACAAACACATCAAGCAGAGCTTCTAAAATGACAATTTGTGGTAGTTATTAATCTATCACTTTTAACTATGTGAATTAAATAAAAAACGAGGCTAGAGTTCGGGACAAGGAACTTCATGACCCCCTGCTCTTCTGTAGTGTGAATCCTGGTACCAGCACAGCCAGAAGGCCAGAGGCGTGCGGGGAAGAGGAGGAGGGCTGTGCAGGCTCCCATGCAGCTCTGCCTCCTACCAGTCTGCCACTGAGGTTGCACAGGTGGGGCAAGAGCTGTAGGCCAGCTCCAGGCAGTTCTGCATCCTACTCGTCTGCTGCCTGGAGTAAAATACTTTAAGCCTTCCCTCCTGAGAGGGATAGCCACTAGCATGCCAGCAGGGTACACTGGATGGGATTGCTGGAAAGTTCTTTTGTTCTTGCCCCTTCTGTCCTAAACAGAACATGGGTGAAATGGCTGAAGCTGTAGGAGCTTTGTGGCACTGACTGACAAGAATGGAGGCGTTACAAACAGAAGCAGCCCAAGATATTGAAGATATCATGACACCACACCAGCCTTGGGGGCCTGCATTTTGTTTTTCCTGAAGAGAAAATGAACTAGCTTCTTGTGTAAGCTACTACATATTTCAGATTTCTGTTAGCCAAAATTAACCACTATTTTCAATCAATATGCGTCCCCTTCATCCCAACACCAAAGCCCCATTCTCTCTACCACTCCAAATCCCTGGTCACTGGGGAGCAAATCAGCAGACCAAAGCCAGCATCAGGAAGCACACCCTTGAAAGCAGAAACCCAGGGTGAAATGCAAAGTGCTGCCAACTTCATTACCTTCTAACGTCTCACCTTGCTTACGAACCCTCACTCATTTGAAAATCCGTATTAAGCTCTGCTTCCCACTGTTTCCTCCCTAGTATGGCCAGGTAGACAACAGCTACCAGAAGGGGAGCGGGGTTGGGCCAGAGAAGATGAGGCATTCAACTTGGGGAAAGTTGAGTTGAAGGTGACTCAAGGAAAGCTACGTGAAGAGACCCACGATGGAAATGTTATGACTCCGAAGCTCAAAGGAAAGAACTTGCCTGAAGTGGGTGGGATTTGGAACCGAGATCAAGGACAGAGTCACCAGGAAGAGTGTGTAGAGGGAAAGGGATAGCAGGAGAGGAAAGAACCGTAGCAGGTACCAACCTACTCATATGTCCAGTCATGTGTTTAGAGGAGCTTAAACGTGTGGCAGAGAAATTCAGCAAAGGAATGAGAACTGGAGGGAAAAATGTGTCATGTAGGCCTAGAGAGCAAACACTGTCGAGACAGAGAGATGCTCCTAGCAAAGCCTTCCTTAGACCTTCTCCCACTCTCACAATCTCAAGTTTATTTAAGTGCAGACTCTGCTCCGAGGGCTGGTATGTTGTACTTGCTGGTACAAAGCTTGTTCCAACTGGTTGGTGTCCCTCCGGTCAAGGAAAGGATCAAAAGTTACAGAGAAAGTTAGTAGTGAGGAGTGACAGGAAGATGAGGAGGTAGCAGCCAGATAAGAAACATCCTCTACTTCCACCTTCCCCGCCAGCGTCCTGTTAGGCAACATGAAACTCATTCTGTCACCCAGTGGTTGATGCCACTGATATTCGGAACAAGGACCTGTTTGATACTTTGCAGAGTCACACTGGATCCCAGCGGAACACAGCCTCCATGGCTTCCAAAGCCAAGGATTCATTCACCAGTGCTGTTAAGACTAAAACATGAGAAAAGCAGATTAAAGCATTAGAGAGTTTAAGATAGTGGGTAGTGGAGATGAGCATGTAGAAAATTACATTTACATATTAAATTTTTGACAGAATGAATGTTAAACCTGGATAGATATTCATAAAGATTGTACATTTTGATGGAGTAATGAAGGACAAGTGGTACGATCTAGGTTCAGAAATTTATTTCCAAAGATAATTTGTATTATTTGAAAACATATCCTTCAAATTGACTAAGAATATCTATGTTCATATCCTTTATTAAGGCCGTCTTCCCAATTTCAGAAGAAGTGCACACGTGTAAAACAGGCCGAGGAAGAGGATTACAAATACAATCCTAGCCTGGACAAACTGGTTTCTTAGTGAGACACTGTCTCAAAATAAAAACTTAAAAGAGACTAGTGATGTAGCTCAGATACAAAGGCCCTGGGGTCAATCTCCGCCACCTGTCCTTCACCCCAAAAAGGAAGATAGGGCAGGGGATTTAGCTCAGTGGTTCCACTGCCTGCCTCGCCAAAGCAAGGTCCCCAGCTCCAAAAAAAAGGAGCGGCTTTATCCAGTTTTCCAACATAACTTGGATTATAAACAATAACTATGAGGATTTCAAAGTTTAATTCAGTATCACAGTTTAATGCAGTATTGAGGTGTTTGTTCTGTTAACCATTATTTTACAAGCTAAAATCTTGGACTGAATCAGATGGAATATTTCTTTATTGCCTCAAAGTTCTATTTGTCTGTGGTGTTTTTCCAATTCTTTTCCAAAGAGTGCTAAAGTTATTTCTGTGAGAAACTTAGTACTAAATATCTTTAAGATACAAAATCTGATAAACCACTAGGTAAGTGTCTCACTGGGCTTTCTTGTTATATAGCACCGTATGCTAGGAGGTCCCTGCACATGCTACCACTGCAAAGATGCATGGAATGTTCATTGAACGCTTTGTAATTGTGTTCTAACAATTGTGTCTAGTTTTAAAGATTCATTTTCTAACACTCACATCTTTGATCATTATAATTGCATTCCATATCTCTGAAGAGTGCCAGATTCATAATGGAATAGGAGAAGTGTGTCTAGAGGCATGCTCTAAAACACAATGGAAGAAAGCCCAGAAACAATGTCTTTTTCACGCTGCTTACAAAGCTGAACTGCTTTGTAATCAGGAGCACAATAAACTTGCAAGAGGAATCAAAACACTGATTTGATACCTAGGAATGAAAAAGACCACGAAGGCAGGCTGGCTTGTCAAATGGGATTTTCCTTTTTCCATCCAGAGAACATGTAACTTTTTTTCCTGTCCAGATAATACAAAGGTCTCTGCTCTTCTTCATGCATGCACTCTCCATTTAGAAGAAAATTACTTTACCCTTTAGAATTTCACCCTTTATGTTGTAAATCACAGAGTGAAGAGGAGTCCTGATCCTCTCTGCATGTTGAGACTAGATTTTATCAGGAAATGTTTCATCACATTCTTTTCCTGCCATTAGAGTCAATTATCATGTATATTTATGCATTCCTTTCTATGAAAGTGCAGTTTGGGTCTGAAAAGAGCCTGTACAAAAGGGCAGTTTTAATTACACAGACTATGTGTCTCCTGACTCATAAATGACCAAATAAAATTATATGTACTTCAAATGGACAAGTTCCCCAAAGCCCAAATCTCCTACTTAGCAATGCTTAGCTAACACAGCTGATGAGGAGTCAGCTGCATTCCTTTCGACTTCACACATCACCAACCAACCAAATATCCAGCTGAGTTAGAGCCCTCAGATTATTACTGGTAATGATGGTTAAGGCAGAAATTGTTTGGGCACAACACCCTGAGCTTCTAATGTGACAGTTAGAGCAATCTTGTTGTGACTTGCAAACTTTGCACTTAGTATGCAAGATATTTTTTTGGAATAAATTAGGTGTAGGGCTGAATGCCATGCATATTTAATGCCTTCATTTTAGGTCCAGTCTATGATGGAAGAGAGCATTCTTAAATTTCCACTTAGAAGAAAAGGAAAATTCACTCTTTCCCTAAATCTAGAACTCTCCGGCTGCTTTCAAAGCCTGTATAGTGATTCATGAACTCCTTTTATTTTTTTAGCTATAGCCTCTGAACTCTCTTCTTTGAAGGAGTATCTACCCTTTGAGACAGCTCACTTACCAATATAGGAGCTGAAAAATGCCCACCTCTTGTCTCCTCACACTCCCTGGCAGCCGGGAAGAGAAGGCACACAATGGATCTACCACTTGCAGAGCACATTCCCTCACTTTGAACCAGCGGCTGATATCATAAAGGACAGAAGCCATGCGTAATACAGTAGGCTGAGTAGGGAAGTATACATAGTTCCTGTAGCTACATCTGTTTTAAAGGCAGCCATTTTGTGCAGTGTCCTGTGCTGGGGATATCAGCAAAAGAAGCCAGTGTCTGTGCTCAGAGGTGATAGTCATGGGGATTATACTGTTAGGAGGAAACTTTTATGTAATAACTTAGATGATATGATCGGAGCCCTAGAAATTAAAAGCATACCCTCCTATAGAGAGAGTTGCTCTCAGAACTCCTAGTCATATAATGGGGGAGTTGTAACTCCCAAAGCTGCTAGATATCCGAAACACAAGTTCATGTTCTCTAATATCAAAGAATGAATTCTAGGAATAATGGCGGTTAAAAGTAGGAAAATTTCATTTGAAAGGAAACTTCCGTCTAACAGAGGCAGAAGGGGGACCAGAAAGTGGATTGCCCAGGACCCTATTTCCTAAGGGATATTTATGGAGAAAAGCTACAAGGTGAGACAGGCTTAAAGTGGGCTAACACTATGAGACCCAATGAAAAATTACAAGGTGGATATGAGGTGAGGCAAAACCATGACCAACCAATAAGACTACAAGTACAGTCACCCAGGTCATATTGATTAAATGGGGGTCAAGTGGGGAAACAAGTCACATAGCAAGCATACAAGGATTTTTAGTAAGGGTGGGCTAGGGATATTTCCTGCAAAGTCTGGGTTAAGACCTTGGCCCCCACCCAGGTGACTGATACCTATTTAGAATATCAATCACTACTATTCATCCCCAGGGGAAGCAGGAGTGTACAGTAATTTCTCTTATTTTATAATGTTGGCCCTCAGTGGATGCATCTTAGTTACTCTCTATGTTGGCTCCTTGATGGGCCGCCGTGATTGCTTCTTAAGGGCCGGCCCTATCTAACTGCCTACAAGATGTCTAATTAACTCACCTATCTATAATACTAGGGGATGAAGATCATAGACTGGCTTACTTAAGGTGTAAGACAAGGTTTGGGACAGAAAGAGACCGAAGGTTCCGACGAAGCTTGTTTACATAATTTTTTAGAATGTCCTGGTGTCTGAGCTTGGTTCGTCTCTGACTGGAGACATGAGGTGGAGGAGAGAGGTGTTGTGGCAGCTAATTCTTCTAAACCTCTATTCTTGTCAGATAAAGGGAGTTCCCGTAGGACTTTATCTGCCTTTTCTGTAGTGTAGATGATTTACACTCAGATTTTTGTACTAGCTTGGTGTGGTGTTGGTCTGTTTTCATTGTATCTATGCTGCAGTAACTTGGTGCTTGGGCGAACCGTTTTCAAACCTATAGGCTCTCCTCTAAATCCTGTAAGCTCCTGACATATTTTTCATAGATTCCATCCAAATCATTTCTTACTTTTGTTAGCATTATCTATGGAGATAAAATGACTACATTTAAAGACAAATTGAGGAGAAATAATGATTTACAGATAGAACCATTCCCAAAATAGTCAGAACCAGAGCGATATTATTATATATTATTCATCATCATAGTACATAAAGGACTCCATCAAATCAACAGGAAAAAGGCAAACAATCAATAGAAAAAAACAGATGAGAGACATATATAGGTATCGGTGCTCAAGAAATGATATTCCAAAGTGCAACCCTCAGGTTGCTGAGTACTTTGAACTGAAGGGATGGAAAGGCCCTCAGAAGCAAATTCTCACTTCTCCTTCTTGCCCTTCTGCCCTCCATCTTTCTTCTCCTCCAGGTTACTCACAAGAAAACAGAATTCCCCAAAGCAGATCATAGAAAATAGAACCTGACCCCTTCAAAATAAACCACTAAACTAAAAACAAGTTCACTATACCCCTTTTCTCTTCTTCCTAGCCGATTCCTCCATTTCAAAGGGCTCATATTCCACACCCAGGAAGAAGGAGAGGCCAAAAGGAATCTGAACAAACAGGCCTTTCTGAGCTCCCCACCTCAGTGCTTCACCACTGGATCAGACTCCTTATGTGCAATCACATTACATCTCTACACAGCCCACAGTAGTTCTTCACTGAATTTACCCTAAAAGTTCAGTCCCCAGATATTGAGATCTCTATTCCTGAAGATCCAGTGTCACACAAAACTTCAGTTAAATAAAATTGTCATTCTTTTCTCTTGATGACCTGTCATTTGTTGCAGAAAGTTGAACATAACACTTAAGATGGGTGAGCAAAAGCATGGCGTCTTTCTGCTCCCACACAGGAATGAACACGTGACCACTCAACTTCAGTGGTAATCAGGGGAACAAAAATAATACAAAGAAATGAAACACTACTTCGCACACACCCAATTGGCAGCACTGACATTGCACAGTGTCAAGTATTCATAAGCTTGTTGGTCCAAAGGAACTGGCGGGAGAGCAAAGTGATGGAAAAACTTTGAATGTCTGATAAAGCAGAAGCTGGCAATACTCCGTGATTCCCCCATCTGCTTCTAGCTGTATTACCGAGAGAAGGTTTCACAGACTGACTGATGCAAGGAGAAAGTTCAAAAGTAAGCACTGAAGCAACCATGTTAATAGTCAAAATTGAAAAAATAAATACACAACAAAGTTCCAGTATGTAGTATGCCAATACAGGATCTATAGTATACACTATGGTATAACTGCAGTATATTATAAGCTACATATATAATGCATATTATATTATAGTATACTAATACAGTGAAATATTTCACAGTAAACTAGAGCTCTGTGTTAACATGGGTATATCTCTCAAAAATGTTAATTTAAAAAGCAAATTCATAAATTTATGCATGTAGCATGATGCTATTGTCATATGTATGCACATATACAAATTTGAAAGAACATGCAAAATAGCACTATACTGTATATTGTTTATAATTCATATACATATAATAAAATCTAAAAATTGTGCATTGGAGTAATAAACATCAACTTTATAGTCAAGACAGAGGAGTGTAACTACATATCAATTGTATTCTAACTCGGGGTCCCCAGTCCCTAGGCCATTAGGAATCAGGCCTCACAGAAGGAGATGGGCCCCAGTCAGGTGAGGGAGATTTCATCTGTACCTAACAGCTTCTCTGCTCCCACTGGTTGGCTCACATTACTGCCTGAGCTCTGTCTCCAGTCAGATCAGCAGCAGCATTAGATTCTCAAGGAGTTCAGGTAAAAATTATCAAAAGAAAAAGAAAAGCCTTTCGGGAAAGCACAACTAAACAAAGGCAGATGAGGATACCGAGGGAGCAATACAGGCTTTCAGCATTTGTGAGTCAATAGAAGGATTTATTATTCCAGACATTTCAAAATACCTGTGAAATTTAAATTTCATATCTTTAAAGTAATGAATTTGTGTTTTAAGAATTCTTCAGGCTGATCTTCATCAGACTTTTATAAAATACATCATTAGTTTATTTGGATTCTAGCTGCCACTGAGCAGTCTGATGAGAAAAATTAAACTTGGTTCTAAAGTTAAAGTATTTTGAATCAAATGTACCCTATCTTATCCATTCCTTACTACAAAGAGGAAAAAATGGGGCCAGAGGTTTAGCTCAGGGGTTCAGTAGCCTGCCTCGCATGTGCGAGATCCCAAGTTCAATCCCCGGTATCAAAAATGGAAAAAATGTAAAGCCTTTGAAGTTCTGTGCAGCCAACATTATGCAAGGATGAAATTAGAAACCTATAAGCTGATTTCAGATTATACTCTGCTACTCCTAGAAGAAGCTCTTCTCTCATAAAAATCACCCAAACATTATCAATACAACCATTCAGACAGTACAGGCAACATTTAGACACTGTAAGTACAGGTAGAAAACTATGCTTTAGATATCATACCTTCTTACAAAGTCAGCATAGTGCTAAGGAAATGTTACTAGCAGAACCACATTTAAGGTTGTTGTTGCTAATAACCTGTCTCTAAATATAAATCAAATGTTTTTGTTTGCTAATAACAAACTCAGATTGTCCACTCAAAATGTAATTGCAACAATAATAATAACCCAGGGCATCTATTAGGATTCTCCCACTGAATAGTAATGCAGTCAACTCACAACTAAGTCTACAAAACAATCTATAAATATTTAACCTAAAACTGACAATGAGAAATCAGACCCGCTAGAAATGAGAATTCAAAACATTTTAAAGGATTTCATTAATATTACCAACAAGCATTTCTCAAAATAAAATAGAAGGGCAAGTTAGCCAATAATGAAATCCTTGATTAGAATCAGTCATCAATATTGAAACAGGATTCCTGTGGTTCAAGTCTCTTGTAGAAGATAGAAAGAAAGATGAAAAAAATTAAGCATAGGCTAAAACTCTGGAAGGACATTAAATACATTCCCATTCATCATCCATGAGCTTAATTTCTAAAGTGATAAGAAATAGTAGTGGATTAACCAACAGGCTGCATAGTAATAATATAGTTTGAGAAAAAAGTTGTCAAATGGTCCATAAGAGAGTAAACTAAGCTACTAACAGATTGTTCAAACAGCAAATACAGCTACCTAGGAAAAAATAACCCTTAAAGGGCCTGTCTACATGTATTTGGTGTATCAGTTACACACCATTAGTAACACAGTCATTTGCCATCTAAAAGTGAATCATAATGTGTAAGCACTTGTGTGTCACACTACCACACCAAGCATCTAGTAAAATACAATCTTTCAGAAGGACAGTGGAAAACTGTTACATTTCTTTTATTTGCATGCAGAAGTTAAATCAAGTTGCAACCCAAAGATGAAAGGGCACCGAGAAGGCCCTCAAAAATACAGGTCCTCAAAAATAAAGTCCTTTCACCTTGTTAATACTATCTTTTCATATGCAACTGTTCCCTAGGAGATTAAACAAGTGAGTCCTTCCTACTTTTATTTGAATGTTTTCCTCCTAAGTGAAATAAGTTTGTCCTAAGAAATGAGAATGAAAAGGAAAAGGAAGTCAGGGATTTTAGGCTAAAGAGAACAGAAAGTATATCTCCAAGGAAAACCTAACGTCACAGAAGATGCACCATTGCAAATACTGGATCAGACTCATCTTTTGATTAAAAAAACAAAAACAGGAAGAATGAAGTCAGAACCTTTGGGGGATTGGCCTGATCATTCTCTGATAAATGCTATCACAGTTGGTATTTGGGGCATTCATGAAGAACTGTGAGAATTAAAAGCAGGAAGGCTGCAAAGTAACTTCAACGTTTTGCAGTCACATGGAGTTTTTAGAAGTCATAAAACATCTCACCCTCAAGGCCTCCTTCTTGTTCATTCTCCTTCTCTCTTCAATATGCCTTCTTTCAAATGCATCAAGGTCCTACCCTACTTATGAAGGAGTTTGCGTGTCCTATTCCTTTTGTCTGTAGTGAACTCCATCTAAGTTTTCAAATGGCTGTTCCTTGCTTTGGGGGCTCAAATCAAGATCATGCCCCCATGTGTCCTTTGCTGACCACTGTTTTAAAAAGAACTCATCATATCACTCTTCTTCACACCACTCTTTCTGTACTCCTTGTAGCAGGCATTTCTATATGAGAGTATCTTATTTTTAAATTTTACTTTTTTCTCTGGAAACTGCTAAGAAGTAGGAATTATGTCTACTTTTTGTACAACATTGTCCGCTGAAATGGTAATCCAAATCGAATCTATCCTCCTTTCATTTGTAGGTATCAGGAATTTTGTGCCCATTACAAGAAAGCTGATTAATAAGCACGCAAAAAATTACATTTTGATCACTCTGTGGTTCACCCATGTGGTCACATTATGGTTCTGCTCATTGTGGCTGGTCACGCAGTCAGCTTTCAGACTGGCTGGTGATCAGCTGATTTATGAAGACTGAGATGCCTCTTCTCTTTCATGTGGCCAGTTCAGGCAGGGCTCCAGGAGCAAAAGCTGAAATGAGGCTTGGAACTGGAACACCACCCTTCCAAGCCATATTCTATCAACTGAACCAGTCACACAGTCAGGCCAGAATTAGAGTGGAAAATAGACTCCATCCCTTGATGTGAAGAACTGTAAAGTCACGGGAAGGTAAGGATATGCTCACAAGAGCCATCGATGTAATCAGGGCATGACTTGCACCAAAATTCTGCAGCAGCAAAGAACTTATTTCTCCACAAACTTAGACAACAGCAGAAAATGGTCAAATACAGTAAGAATAATTTTTTACTTTATTATGCAAGATTCCTTTCTTCTAAGTCTTACGTGATTATATCTAATTCACAAAAACTTAATTTGCATCAAGTCTAAAAGTGCAAGAGAGTATAAAAAATATAGTCTTCATTTTTTTATTCTCTACAACACAAAAAGACTCCACAGAAGAAAGTGAGAAAGACTCTGAGTAAAGACTCACCGTATTCAACATGGTTCCTAACACTGCTGAAATACTGACTGACTGCCGGGGGCAACCTACCATGCGCTTAACACACCTGACCTCTCTACAGTGAAGTTCTTTTGTGAACCTTGCCTTTACTTCTTGGGTGAACAATTGGTTTTCCTTTCATTTCTGAGTATTTCTGTCCTTAGGAACTGTCCCAGAAAGTCAGGACCAGTCTTTAAAACACCTGAAATATCACTGAAGTTTAGACCTGTAGAATTTGGGCTCATTCTTGCAGCCATTTTCTTTCTGCTGTGTGTAGTTTTGAAATGTATCCAAGAGCATTACTTTAGAGTAATTTACCTTCCTATGTGTGCAGGGAGGATGAAAATTACTCTGATTACATCTGATCTGTCACATATCCGCCTGTTGGCCAAATGAGCCCACTGCCTGAAATTCCAGCAGCAACTGGAAATGTGCATCTAACATGAATTAGCTTGAGCACAGAGACTTCTTGGTAGCATGCCTGGAATTTTTGCTGCCATGATATTCGCCTTTTTGTTGAAAGCAGATGTTTACCACAGCACCCTTCACAGCAAGCTAACAAGTCAGCCTGTCTGAGCACTGTTTTATAGCATAGTCTTTGTGGTTTTGCTCTCCTGGTGTATTAGTCCTAATTCTATGACAAATAACTTTCCCTGTCTTCTCATTAGTATTTCTTCGTCTCTTCCTGGGCAATACATTTTTCTTATTCCATATCTATTTCCTTCAAGTCACATAAACTGCATAACTGATTTTAATTACTCAGCTTACTAATTAATATTCATATAGCAATGTGTTCTTGGACTTTCCCCCATGGTCTTTTCATTTCTTTCTTTCTTTTTCTTTTTTTGTTTGTTTAGTGCTGAGGATTGAACCCAGGTACTTTACTACTGAGATATACTTCCAGATAGACCACAATTTTAAAGAGATAGTAGGAAAAATGAAAGACTTTTTGATGTTATCTTTGATTTATATTGGAATTCCAAAAATCAGTCTGATATACTTAAAAAATCACAATACCTAGTTTCTAAACAAGATGTTTTAGGTAATTTTTTTTATTTATAGTAAGTAACTCTGCATAAGTACTTAAGTATCTTTTAAAGTAAAAAAGAATTCATAAAGTAATTGTTACTTAGAGCTGGACTTTGAAATTCTCAAAATAATTATTCTCAGATCATAGTCCCAGAACTACGAAGAATTCTGAAGAAGGATCTCGAGAAATATCCAAAGAAGAAAACAGTTATAAGGCCAAGGCCCAGACCCTGTACTACTTCAGAGCCGTCACCCCCACACACACACTCACACTCAGACACACTCACACACTCCTACTTCAAATAGGTGAATGCTGCTGTTACTAGACCTCTCCCTATAACATTAATAAAAGTGGTTTAGCTGCTGCAAACAGCAGCATAAAAGTTTGGATGGCCATTATATTATCTTTATGCCCCTCAAGTTAGTCATCAAAGTACATTTGACAGCTCTGAAAAAAGAATTCAAAAAGTATTGCTGGCATGTCCAGCATTTACAAAAATTTTGGGGGGCCTATTAAGACCAAAACAAATTTAAAATTTATTTTGGACCAACAGAAGATTAGAAATTCTACCCATACCTAAAACAATTGATCTGGCCTATGTAAACAATGTCAAAGCTTGGTTTTTCTTGACAACTTAGTCAAATCCTTGCAGTATGAAGCAGAGATGGCTCTGTCTGAAGGTCCCCCAGAAAATGGTCAGGAATTTGGGGCTCCCATATTAACTGGATCTTTACTATAACTTCAAATAAATGATTCCATTCATCTCATTTAAAAGAACAACATTAACTAACTTTATAGGATTTCTACCGATAAAAACTATTTTAAATGAAAGTAAAAATTTTTATAAAATAAGTTGCAAGGAAGTTCTACTTGATTATAATAAAATCTGAATGATGGCCATGACAATGACATTAGTGCTCATTTGTAACTGTGAACAAAGAAATAAAGAGATAGTACTTAAGAAAAAGCAAGAAAGGAAATATATTTCACCTGCATTTCGGGAATAGATTTCCCAAAGATGCATATGTGTGTGTGTACCTATCATTATGCATGCATACGTGCACTCAAGCTTTGAAAACAGACATACATGATTTCAAACTTGGTGTCATCACTTACTAGTTTAATCAAGTTATTGAGTCTCTCTCAGACTCATTTTTAAAAATTAAATTGTAACAATCACTCAGTTATTGTAAGCATTAAATAAAGAAATTGTATTTGGCTCAGAAATGCATTTGGCGGAGCGTAAATATACTACCTTCCTACACATAGCAAAGAATGTAGTGCTTCACATTAGCAAAGTTTCTAATCTTACAGAAGAGCTTGTCCTATAATTACAGAAAGCTTATCTTACAGGCATGGTGATATTTGGATATAAATTTTGGCTCTAACATAATTGTTTTCCTAGTATGTATTTTTGCTTAGTACAGTCTCATATACATGGATTGAGTGAAAATCAAATATAAAGATTTATGTGTAGCCAGATCTACTCTAAAAAGACTGTGTTTGAACAAACTGCAATTAATAAAACATATTTGCAATAGCATGAATAAATAAATTTGATGACATAAAGAGTTTTCTATAAAATAAACTTTAGAAAGAATCACTACAGTTTGTGATATTTTTAATGCTATTGTTACCATTGACCCTTAAAATAACAAAGTAATTTACCCAAAAACCTTCATCTTTCTGGACCATTCCTTCTTCCAAACTTTAAGTGTGGTCTTTCTTGTAAGGCCCAGCCTGCTCTCTTCACATCCAGGATTTTGTTCCTCTTGCTTCTGTGTGTTTATACTATATTGACATTAAAGACCTATGCTTAGAAAAGGCCATTAAATTATCACAAAGAACCAATAGAGCTGAGTCAAAAGGATAAATTTAACTGAGAATAATGAAGTCACTCATTTCATTTGAACAAATATTTAAGGTTTACACCCTCACTGTCATTAAAATCCAATAGACAGGCCACGGTGGAGAGCGCTATTTAAAGCAGGCCTGAAGGGCCTGCAGTCATCTATTTGGCCCCACCTCATTCAACTCCTTCACCATCAATATCACCACCATTACCCACAGGCTACCCCTAGTGCTCCATTGCGCACTGAGGAAATGATCTTTTTATAATCTCTCTGGAGGAAAAAAAAAGGGATAACTTGTGCTATTTGCTAGTAAGGAGGATTCTGCATAAAAGATAACTTATGGCTGGGCTCATGTTAAGGAAGGGAAACCTCTAAGAGAAATGGAGTATTCAGTGGTGGACAAAGACCAAAACAGGCATCAACTTCATCCCAGGGGCCAGGAAGCTCAGCCATGGGCATATAGTAAGCAGAGCAAGAAAGAGGAATCCAAGGTTGATGAAATCATAAAATAGAACATGTTTATGGATAATATTTTGCAGGAAAAGAAAGAGGGAAAATATACTTTGCACATTTTGAGAATATACTTATTAAAAAAGTCAGAATGTATAGTTTCCTCTGAATCTCAGCTGAAGAAAAACAAATCATTCAGGGACTAAAGTAATCACAGTGTGAGCCTCCTGGTTTCCACAAAGGAAAATCATGCAACAAGCATTTAAAAATCAAAAATCAAGAAACACCTCTGAAAAAACTACCTTGAAATCAACAGATTTAGCAAATTAAGATCTTCAAATTCCTCAGATATTGAATTTGTTTTTAATTATAAGAATAAGCAAGATCAAAATTCATAGGGATATTGAGAAATTGTTCCAAAAGAAGTCTCAGAAATAAAAAATAAAATGCCAAAGCTCAATTGATGGACAGAAGAGCATATAGACATAGTTGTATCAAGATCAGCAGACTTAGGGGTGAAAAAAAAATCTTATGACAGTAAGGAAGCAAAAAAGATTTGGGGATTTAGCTCAGGGCACCATGCCTGCTTTGCAAACTCAAGGTCCTAAAGTCAATCCCCAGAACTAAAAAAAAAAAAAAAGCAAAAATCAAAAAAAAAAAAAAAAAAAAAAAAGCAAAAAAAAAGTGAGTCATAGTCACAGAGATCTGAAGACAAGACATAAGACAGAGTATGAGGTCTGTACATATCTGGTTGGATGAACTGAATGAAGAGAGAGTGCGAAAGAACAATATTTAAAATAATTAGAAGTGAAATCTCTGATTTACAAGAAAAGAAAGGTTTGCCTACCAAGCTAAATTTTAATAGTAAGAGAGAGCACTAACAGAGGGCTGGAGATGTATCTCAGAAATAGAGCACTTGCCTAGCATGCATGAGACACTACATGCCATCTGCACTGGGGCAGGGGAGTTAAAAGAGAAAATCTTGGTTACCAACACAGGCGTGATGATAAAATCTATGCCTATATTCCTATCAAGAAAAAAAAAGAGACAGAATTCATAGTTTCAGGTCATCAAACTACCAAGAGGAGAGAAAATATTTTCAACTTGTACACTACACCCCAAAAATTACTTTTGAAAACAAAGTAATTCTTTGAGAGTCTATAAATCAATAATAAAAACAACCCATTTGAAAATGAGCAAAACACGTGGACAGGAAACTGACGTAAGAGAGAATTCAATCAATGTGAACTTTAAAAAGATATTCAACAATCCTTAGCCATCAAGGGGAATGGAAAGACAAGGTAAACAGGGTTCCATGACATCCCTATCAGAACTGCCGAAATTAAGACAATGTTGACAAGAATGAAGAGACAATTTAAACTCTTATTTATTGCTACTTGGAAAACTGTTTGGCAGCATCTATTTAAACATGTCTCCTATGAACAGTAACTTCACTTTTAAAACTATAACGAAAAGAACAGAGGACGTACGTTCTATAAAAGATATATACAAGAATATTCTTAGCAGTTTCATTAATAAAAACAAAAATCTGCAAACAATCCAAAATCCATAAGCAATAGAATGAGTAAAGTATGAACTAGTCATACAATGCAATATTGCATAATAATGAAAAAAGAAAGCAACCGCTATGTGCCACGGCAGGAATGACTCTTACAGGCATGATGCTATGAAAAAAAAAAAAAAAAAAAAAAAAAAAGCCATCAAGTAGTCCCTCCTTATCCTCAGGGGAAGTTCCGAGATAGTCCACAGATTCTTGAAAGCGTGTATAGTACCAAACTCGATGTAGGCATAGTTTCCTCCTGTGTATAGATACAAATGATATGTTTAACATAATTAAAGAAAGTAAGAAATGACAACAATAATAAAAATCTACAACATTTGCAACATTGTACTATAATACAAGCTATAGAAATGTGGTCTCCTTGTCTCCATGGCTCTCAAAATATCTTATTGTACTATGCTGTAATTTTACATTGCAATTAACTGAAACCACAGGAAGCAAAATCATGGAGGGAGGCTACTATAAAACAAAGACCATGTGCAATAAGATTTCATTAATGTGAAGTTGATAAACTAATACTTGGCATTGGAGGTCAGAATGGTGCTTTTGGAGATAATTAACTAAGGGAAAGAAAAGATAAGAACTCAGGACCTTGAGTTTGCCAGGCAGGCACAGAGCCATTGTGCTAAATCCCTGGCCCTTAAAAGGACTTTTTTTTTTTTTTGGTACCGGAGATCAAACTTGGGCCCTTGCAAGGCAGGTGGCAGAACCACTGAGCCAAATCCCCAGCCCCAATAGGACCTTTTTAAATAACATCAATGAAGTTAAAATACTTTGAATATTTTTAAAAAGGAAAGATTTTTATCACAACCAGATTTATACTAAAAGAAATACAAAATGAGATCATTCAAGAGAAAGGAAAATGACCCCAAAAGGATGATCTGAAATCACAGAAATGATAAAGTCCAAGTTTATAAAATTTATATAAAATATCAGTTTAAAAAAATAGTTTATTGACTTTTAAAAATAGGCAAAATTTTGAGCAAATGGCACAAAAGTTGTGAGGAGGTAACCTGAGTTAACTTTTCTCAAATCCTAGTACTATCTTAAAAGGGGATTGATTTACTGTATATATTAATATTATAAAGGTAATAACCAAAAATACTAAAATTAGAGTTTAATTTTCAGACAACAGTCAATGTTGAATTAATAATCAAGAAACATAAAAGATGAAGGAAACTTACATAGTGTATGGATTAGATACAAGTCCCAATATGTCTATAATGATAATGATTGTAAATAAATTTTACTTGGCAGTTTTATATTTCATGGAAAATTTACAAAAACCCTAATGACATGTAAAGTTTGTAAGTACTAGAGGAAATATATGCACCGTTTAAATTATAAATTAAAGAAAGTTTAGGTAAATAGTAGGAAAAAAGAGACACTGAAATAAAAAGTGTTATTAGGGTAGAAAAGATTATCACATATACATCAAAGGTGGAGCATAATCATTCTGGCTTTCACTGTCTGCATGTTAGTGTGACAACCGAAATGCCTCCACACATGCTAAAGTAGTTTGAGAAATCATTAGACTGCACCTCCTGTGAGAGTCAGTTTGACTCCACACAAAAAGTACGCTTGTAAAACATGAAATGAAAACAATAATTGGACCGCATCTGAGGGCCAAGCTTCCAAGTTATGGAATGAAAAGGCTGTTGTTGTTGTTGGTTGTTGATGCTGCTGCCAGTAAATATTTTTAGAGAAAAAAACGAAGGAGGTGTCTTCCACAGCCTGCAGCCCACTCTGGGATGAAATTTAAGGGGAGATCTAATGTGGAAATGGACTTCCTTCTTGGTGCCTAGAGAGGAGCCAGAAGCTCCTTACTAGAGGAAAGGCTAAGAAACAAATTCTGAGGGCATTGAATATTTGTCATGAGTCCCCGGATAACAACTAAGAAAACTTCCAAAGCCACCTAAGACAAGCAAAGTTGGAAACATATTAAAAGATCTATATTTCTCTACTTTTCTATTGCACCATCAAGGACAGGGTCTACTAAGAAAAAAATAAATGTCCCATTTTATGGTCACACTGCACAGAGAAACAAATCGGGAGGAAAAAAGTGTCAAATTCTAAAAGTTCATTCTGTATCTCTAGGGCTTAAGAAAAACGAGAAGGGCTTATGCAGTTATAGGGCAGCCAAGGGTCTGTCCCAAACAATGGACACAGAGGCATTCCTTAACGTGCCCAGACTTTATCCCACTTATCAAAGATTTATAGATTAACTTGTGTAATTATTTGTTGCACAATGCTACTTTGTTCATGTAAACTTGGTTTTCATAGTAATGCATGTAAGACAATTATATATTCAATTAGTAATATCTAAAGGGACGTAGGTGGATACTTACTAAATATATTTTTATCCATTAAATCTAGTAGAACACTGGGGAAAATTTTTGCTTACAAAAGAAAAAAAAAGGCCATACAGTAAGCATAAAATAAGTAAAGGTGAAAAAGATTTATGTAAAGTAATAGTATCTGTGTTCAGCCATACTGCTTTTCAAGCTACTACTGATCACCCATGGTATTGAAGAGTGAAGGCTCATCAGTCTTCCACGTTATCACCGAAGTTTTCAGGGACCCCATTTAGTCGTGTTCGTTCATTCATTTATTCAATAAATACTGGTTCTGCACCATTTGCCAAACACTGAAGAAATAGGAACTTCTGCCCTCAAAGAGAATATGGTTCACCCCAGGGATTTAGCCCCGTGGTTCTGCCACCTGCCTTGCAAGCGTAAGGACCCGAGTTTGATTCCCGGTATCAGAAAGAGAGAGAGAGAGGGAATGAAGCTCATTAGGGAGGATAAAAAAGCAAACCCAACACTATAGTTTTGTGTTCACTGTTTTCACAGGGCACAATAGAGAATGAAACAATGTGTGTACTTGTGGCGAGGAGCTAAGAGGCTGAATTTCCACAAATGATACTAATCTGAATGTTGAAAGGCTTATAAAAGTTAACTGGAAAAGCATTCTAAGAAAATGGAATAGCATACCCACAGGGCCAAATACATAAAACAGCATGATCTAAGCAGGACTGCACCATGGCAGTGGATTGGTGTGGACAAGGAGTGCTAAGCATCAGCCCCAACAAAAGTTTGTCTTCTAAACTCAGCTCTGCAGCCTAGACTCCTTTCCTGGAAGGCATAAGGACCCATTAAAGAAGTTTAGATAAGAAGCTGATATGCTCTGATTTAGGCTTTGAAAGATTTCTTTGATGGGGAAATTGATGGCTGGACTCAGAACAAGGGTAAGTTAGACGGTTTTACAGTGAAACAGAAACTATGCATAATGGTAAGAATGGTACTGAAAATGCATAATCCATCAAACGAGGTGGCTGATGGGGCTGTTATAAGTAGGGGGAAAGTAGGTGTTGGGATAGGTCATCAGGTTCTGGCTCAAGTATCATTTGCTGTGCTGCTGGAATATTGGAAATAGAAGTAAAGAATGAAGAAATCAAGCTTAGCCAGGGAAATACTGACTTTGGGAAACATATGAGACCTACCAGTACAAAGTAAAATTTTGTAGGCCATTAAATACCTGGTATTTGCTCTCCAAAATAAGTCCTGGGCTTAATATTCAAGAATATTTGCATTCCAGTTAGCATCTGGCATCATGAGTTGAGACACAGAGAGGAACTCAGAGCCACACATGGGATTTTGAAGATAACAGCTCTTCAGTGATCAAGAAAGAATGGCTACAAGACATCAGAAGGAGCAGGTGGAGGTGAAGGATGACTGGCAAAGAGCCACGGCTTCTGGCTTAAAGGCCAGAAGAAGAGTGGAAATAGCAGAAGAACAAAAAAATTAGAAAAGTGTTCCATAGGCTTGTTAATTAGGAGAACATGGGCAGTGCAGGGTGAGCAGTAGGATGGACGGATGTGACAGATTCCAGATGCAGTGTTGAGAAATAGGAAAGAGTGTAGAGATGAAGAAATACAGGTTTTGGTCAGTCAGAATGCCGCCAAACACTTGGTTGAAAGTCAAGAAGAGACAGTGGGCAGAGAAGCTTAAGGGGTCGATGGAAATTTCTTAGCCATGTTTTTGTGCAGAGATCATAAATTTACAAGTGCCCATATTACTGGTACACACAGACAATGTGATGTCTTTATTTGTCTACGGCCAACCTATCTTCTACTGAGCAGTAGGACCATCTTACTTACTTATCATCGAGGCTCTCATTTTCTCTCAGCCAGGCACCTTTTCAAGCATTTTATAAAAATTATCTTAAATTGTCATAAGAAGTCTACCTATATTCAACACGAGAAAAATGAGCAACTTGGCCAAAGTCAGAGAGTTCATAGGATTGGAGCCTGGCTTCAAACTCAGGCAGCCTGTGCTCTTAGCCAGAATATGTGGTTAACACCAAGAAGGCATCTGGTGTGTACAGCACCAAAAGAAATGAATCTCCCTTTAGTCATCTAAGGGGTTTATCTGCTTTTAGACTGGGGAGCACTGAGGTTCAGTGAGTCACATCTGACAATCTGGCCCCAAGCTGCCATGCATATTGGCCTTTGGATAATGCAGTCTCCACAAAATGTGGTGCATTTGTCCTCCACATGGACTCTCTCAGAGTTGTTCGCCCTTCTCCAAAACATCAAAGAGCATCTAGATGCCCCCTGCAAAATGGGAACTACAAACTCTACCTCAGCCCCATCCTCCTGCAATCTTATGGCACTTTCTCCTGTAGCATTCTACTGCGCTCTCTACCACAATTCCAAGCATCCCTGCCCAGCATTCTCTAATTTGTCTGCTCCATATCTCAGGGCAGAAGGGAAGTCTTTCTAACTTCTTCTATACCTCCAACTCCTGAGTTCCAACTATATTTTCCATACAGTAACCCATCAAAATTTTGTATTACTGGATACTAAACAAATTTACAAAATACATTTCCTTCTTACTGAAGCCTGGCTTTCAAAATTATTGTCTTTCTACATCAGAAGTCCAGCTTTGTTGGACATAGGAGTGCACACCTATAATCCCAGCACTCAGGAGGCTGAGGCTGGAGAATCACCATGAATTTGAGGTCAGCTTGAACTACACTGTGAGTTCAAGACCAGCTTGAACTACAAAGTGAGATAATGCCTCAAAAA
>NW_022900930.1:20198867-20201782 GCF_012274545.1 Fukomys damarensis
AAATAAATAAATAAATACATAAATAACAAAAAAGAAATCCAGATTGGGAGTAAAGCTGAATGATTATATTTTTGCTTTAGGCTGAATTGTCTTCTCACTCCCTGGAGCTACAGGACCCAAGGCTGAGCCATAGGTGGGAGGCGAGAAGGGAACTTGACATTAAAGTGCAACTACTTAATATCCTCAAAACTTCACTGACTCAAAAATACCTAAAAACTTTCCTTAGAATTAAAAACATGTGTAAAGAAAGTCTCTGTGCTCCTTGTTCCCTGGGAGCATCTTCCTTTCAGTTTGAGAATGCTATTCTGTACTTGGACACAGACTTCCCTTCTAAAATTTTAAGATAGACCTTTTTAATTTTTACATACAGAGTGGGAGAGGTTCAAGGCTTGCAACATTAGTCATTTTAAGAAAAGACTATTGTAACAAGATACTTTTATTTAGCACCAGAGTTGAGTTGGTTGTCTACTTTTATGAGTCATACACAAATGAGAAACTTAATACTATGTAAGCAAATATTTTCATTACATAAAGAAGACATATTTTCCTTGCAAGAGTTCCGCTCACAGATTTACAGAGTAATAAAGGAGCTACTGGTATTATTTACAACAGTAATACAGATATTCTAGCTTTAAAAGGTGGCATTCATAATTATTATAAGGCTGACTTCCCTATCTGCTTTAATGAATTACATACTACTTGCTTGATTTATACATATCTGTATGCAGTAAGCCATTGACCAACATATCTTATTGCTAATTCTTTTAATGTAAGTCAGAAAATCATCCACAAGCTCATACAAATTAACAAGTGAAGCAATAAGACTCTAATAGATGAGCACATAAGAAACATGAACAGATATTTCACATAAGAGAAAAACAACTGATAAATATACAAGGAAATAGCTTTCTCATTCCAAAACAAAAGCAAACAAAAAGATCAATGATGTACACTACTAAAAGTCATTGAATTAAGAAAAATTTAAAGTTACATAATGCAAATTTAACAAAGTTGCATGGAAGTAAGCACACTTATATGTTGTTGGTAGTATTATAAAAAATTATAACAGCTTCAGAAAATAATTTGGAAATAAACTGAAATCATATGATGTTCATGTATTTGAGCAAACTAATCCCAACTCTGGGAATTCATCTTAATGAAATGATCCAAAATCAATTTGGGTACTAAGATAATAATTTAGAGTTGGCAAGCCTTTTCTGTAAAGGGCTGGTTAATAAATATTTTAGGCTGTCATATCTATTCACATCTATACATATCTACTTCTGCTGTTACAGTGCAAAAACAATACATGATACACAAATTTTTTTATATGATTGCAATGAAATTTATTTTTAAAAATAAGTCATGGGCAGGATTTAGTATGTAGTGCTAAGTCAGCTTTGGGGTGTTTTCGTTTTTGTTTTTGTTTTCCAGTTCTCAGAATCAAACTCAGGACCTTGCACTTCCCAGGCAGGTGTGGCACCACTGAGCTACCTCCATGGCCCTATGCTGTTATTTTTTAATGTCAGTTGAATGAAAAAAATATAAAAGCCCAACAATCAGAAAATAGTTTCACAAAATACAATGATCAACTCTGTGGTTTGAGGGTAGCCATTAATATAGCAATTACAAATCTTACAGCAACATGTGAAAATTAAGTACAAAAGAGGACCCACAATTATATAAACAGTGTGATTAAAAACGTATAAATTTATCTGTAAAAGAGCAAGGTTGAAAGGGAATATTTACAAACTGCAAATACTATCTTGCTCTGAAAGATGAGAGTTTTAAGCCTATTTTTATTGTTGTTGTTTCTAAAACTTACTTGAGAGGTAACATGAATCATAAGTACTCACAACTAATTTGCACCGATGTCACCAACCGCAGCTGCCTTTGGTTAGCAGAAGTGCTAGGAAAGATGGGGCAAAGCTTTAGGAACATGTACAGCTCTAGAGTGGTCATGTGCAGTTTCATAACAATTGGTGAATTTCTAACCTGCATCTGTCATCTTAATACAAATTGGCTATATTGGACACAGATAATCAAATGAGAAATGAATAATTAAAACACATCCATATGCAATACTACCAAACCAATTCAGAACTATCAAGCTAATGGCAGTTGAACATTGTCATTGTAGAAAATGGTGTCCCGTATACCTTAGATTAGTCCTTTATAGCACAATGCTAGAACCCTTTTAAAACCAAATCTTCTGCTAATCAGTAATTGTTCATAGATTGAAATCCTAGTCATAAATTCCTTATATTACCATATACTACTTAATATAACAGCCCCCTTTATCCATGGAGATTCATTCTTAGGTCCCCAGTAGATGTCTGAAAACTGGATAGTACCAAACCCTATCTTTGCTGTCTTTTCCTGTTTTTATAGCTAGCTAGCTAGCTTGCTAGATAGATAGATAGATGTAGATATAGATAGATAGATAGATGATATATATCTATATATATGATAAAATTTAATTCATAAGTTAGGCACAGTAGGATATTAGCAATAACTAATAATAAAACAGAATCACAGCAATATACTGATACTGCCCCAGTTGAACTGATACCCATGACAGCTGCTGAGGGACACATAGTACATACAGCATGATTCATGGAACAAAAGGGTGATTCTTGCTCTGAGCAGGGCAGAACAGATGGCACAAGATTTTATCATGCTGCTCAGAAGGGTGAGCAATTTAAAGCCTATGAATTGTTTATTTCTGGAATGTTCCATTTAACACTTTCAGACCTCAGTTGACTGTGAGCAACTGAAACCATGGAAAGCAAACCACAGATACAGGGTACTACCATACTGTACTCTATCTATGCCACCTATTTCTAGTCTATAGAATTCCCTTGAAGACATCAGGAAATTGTAATATAATTCTTTTTTTTTTTTTTTTTTTTTTT
>NW_022900930.1:20202519-20217837 GCF_012274545.1 Fukomys damarensis
TTTTTTTTTTTTTTTTTTTTTTTTTTGGTGCAGGGTATCAAACTCGGGTCCTTGTGCTTGTGAGGCAGGCGGCAGAACCATTGAGCTAAATCCCGGCCCTTGTAATATAATTTTTGATTTGTAATGACACGTTAAAATCATATCTAGCTACTCTACAGTTTGGCTATTAAACATATAGACATGGATCTAAATTGCCTAGGTTCAAATTCTACCACATTTACCTACTGGATGTATGAACTCAGGAAAATTTTTGGCCTCCCTGTGCATCAGTTTCCTCATTTATAAAAATGGACAATAGCAAAAATCTCTCTTCTAGGATGATTCTAAAGATCAAATACATTACTGAATGTAAATTGTGGAAAACATAACGTGTGGCATTAAATAATACTGAGTACTCAGTGTTTGCGAATACTTAGTAACTATCTATTATTATCTCAGACTATAGTCCACTAATATTTTATTTCTACTCACTATTGTATGTAAAAGTTTATCTCATCCCACTGTTTATATTATTTTCTCCTTAGGCAGCATTAAAAAAAATCAACTTTCTAACCTTACAAATACTACAGCCCTGGAAGAAATGCAATGGAAAAAATGTCATTCATTTTGGTGATAAACGTAATCTCACTATTCTTCCACAAAACTGTTTACTATCTAAAAGCACAGTCACTCTCCACCCAGCCTCCAAAACATGCTGTCAATAAGCCAACAAACGCTTTGGAGTGACATAGGTGACAGCATATCTTCTCTAGGTCCTTTCTGTGAAGCAGGTAGAAAATTTGTCTTGAGATTTGTATTGTCAGACAAAAAACAAAGATCTCACAAGGCAACACAGCGTGTGTTGTATTTCCTACGATAAGCCACAGTTAGCATGGTGGTGATTTTTCAATATCTGTTGTCAATCTCCCACTTTTACTATCAAAGTGCTACAGATTAAGCAAACTTTTGCTGTTTCAGTCACATCTGAAGACAATGGACAAGAGTCTTAAAAGGTAAATTATATATGTAGGTGGGTAATAGCTTGCTTTATTTGATGCTGTTTGTCATCGTAAATATATTTATATTTCCCCTGTTTGTCCTAACTTCACCTTTTTTTTTTTTTTTTTTTGGAACTAGGGTTCAAACTCAGGACTTTGAGTTTGTAAGACAGACATTAGAACCACTGAGCTAAATCCCTGGCCTTAACTTCACCATTTTTACACTTGCTGATACTCATGTAAAACAAAACAGTTTTCAACTCTACCCATCCGTCTTTTGCAGACTTCCCTGTTCACTTGATGCCATCACGATCTTCCTACTAGAATTGATGACCAGATTCGTTTCAAAACAGTTATAATCTTAATTGGAAAGTCAATAAAAATATTTTTTGAAAATATTAAATACTGTCACAGAGGCAGGTGTGTTAAGAAGTTTTAGAATGTTTGTTAAGCATAACGATTTGTGAGTCATATAACAGTGGTTTTTCAATCTTTAATGTGCAGGAAATTTGCCTAGAAAACATATTTAAACTCTGAGCCCCATGCGTATAGATTCTAATTCAGCAGATTTAGAATGGGACTCAGAAATCCATAGTTTCTCACTTGTGTGGCCACCTGCCTCACAAGCACAAGGTCCCGAGTTCAATCCCTGGTACCAAAAAAAAAAAAAAAAAAAAAAAAAAATACCCCAGAAAAAAAAAAAAAAAAAAAAAAAAAGAAAAAAAAGAAAAAAAGAAACCCACAGTTTCTATCTGACACCTCAAGTATCTTTTATAAAGTGAATCTCAGACCATATGAGATGGTGCTAGTGTTTCCACAACTCAACTCTGACCCAGCGCTGACAGCATGAATTTGTACAGTGGTTCATGGACTTTTGTTGACAGAATGACTTTAAATTAGATTCTAGACGAAGATTTTTCTATGCACTGTGTGATCAGTCCTGTCCCTCAGATTCTTTTAGATTTCAATATCTTATAGTTCATCATTTGCCTCCCTAGCACCCATCTTCAGACACGGCAGCCTGAGCTTCTTGCAGAGCAGTTGGCACAGGATTGATACTGCCACAGCTCCAAGAATGCAAGCTGGCTGATTTCAGCCAGTCAGAAATCTGATCCCATTTATCACAAAGATTAATTTGAAAAAGGAGTAGCATGTGACTCAAGTCAGGCCAATTAGGACAAACCAGACTCACTTCTGAAACTCTTTTTGAAGTATCAAGGAGGCGCAGTCTTTTTTTCTCACAGATGTGCCAGGAAGTTTATAGTTAGAGTATGTTAGTGCCCACTTTGAGATCTCTACCTTAGAATTTATCCCACAACTAGGGAGCAGGAATAATAACTGCAGAAAGAATTTTAGGCCTAGTCGTAGAATGAAAAGCCCTGGATAAAGTATCTTTTATTACCCAGAACATTCAGTTTCGTGAACTCAAATCCCTATTTTTATTTAAGGAACGTTTTGTTACATGCAGCACAAAGCATCCTAACTAACACACTGTGAAATAAGCATGTTTTACTAAATTACCTACCAGACACCTTCCTTTAAAAAAACCCTATAATCTATAGCAGTGATAAACCTTTTAGAGCCTCCCATGATAACAAGCAGCCAGCTGCAGCACACAAGCAATCGGTTTGCCACCACTGATCTATAAAGAATCCTTTCAAGTTAAAGAACGAGACTGACAAACAGCATATTCATGGCTGGAAAGTGTGCACAGAAGCTGAGAGAGCTGCGTAGATGCCATATCTTCTACTAACATGCACACCAATCAGAAATGTTTCTACTGAAACTCTTTGGAAATCATTCTTTTGGAACAACCTTAAATTTATATGAGAATAAAAGATTTGAAATTGTCAACTGTGAGTGGTACCAGAACAGTTTCTCCAAGATAAAGTACCCAGTATTTGGAAATCATCAACCTAAAGCGCCCAAAAAAGAGGATGTAAAGGGATCCGAGAACATCCTTGTAAACGGAGAGAGAAGAAGAAAATAGGATCCACTACTACAGAAGAAATAGATTAATCACTCAGGCTGAAGAACACTTGACCCAGTGAATCAGTGGTATACCTGCCCTGGCAGGGATCCCCCAAAACAACTTGACTTCTCGCTGAGAAACAGAGACCTGACCTGAGTTGGGAGACTTGTACAGCCAGAAGCAGCAGCGAAAACGTGAGATAATATTCCCCCGAAGGTCCACCCTGAGAAAAAAAAATTGCTAAGTAAATAAAGCTCCTGTGATCAGCAGCTGCCACTTCGGACAGTCACAAATTTGAAGCCTGATAACCCAAGGGTGTCCCATACTTCCAAGGCTGCTCTGCTGCCCCGAGAGAAAGAAGGGAAAGCCCATCCAGCCACGGTGGAGCGCCAGCAGCTGCTCAGCAGAATGAAGGGATTTACGTGCAAAGGTAGAAACTGGGAAAACGTGAATGGTACCCGGGGCTCGGTTGCAGTTTGGGGCGGAAGCACAAATTTGAACTTTAACTGTTCAAGGGCACGCATATTTCCAGAGCCATTTTGCTGCTCCAAGAGAAAGCAGGGAATCACAAGGGCACGCATATTTCCAGAGCCATTTTGGTGCTCCAAGAGAAAGCAGGGAAACTCCGCCCAGCCACAATGGACTGCCAGAAAATGGTCAGTAGACTGAGAACATCTAAGTTGTAAAGTATGAGCTGGATACAGCCACATGAATGGCAGCCAGGTTGTGCCCCATATGTGTGTGTATTTGCGGGGGAGTCTCTATTCCCAGGGCCACTTTGCTGCCCTGAGATAAAGACGATGCTCAGCCAAGGTTGGTTAACTGCTGGCAGTTGGTTAACATGGAGGAATTCATAGACCGGGTTCCAGGTCTACCGAGGGCCCTCGCTACAAAGGGCTGGAGGCCCCTACTCTGCTCTGCAACCAGAAGCACAGAGGGGCAAGCGGCCTTGGCCGGTGACCAGAAGGGGACACTGCCACCTGCACTGGGACAGCGGATACATGCAAAAGGCACCACGGCACAGAATTACAGACACCAGAGGAAATTTAGTATTTTTATTACCTTTATTTTTCCTTGTTTGTTCATTTCCTTTCCCTGCTTGGGTCTGGTTTGGTTGCATTTTGGCGGTTTACATTTTTATTTTTTTGTTTTTGCTTTTTTCTTTTCTTTTTTCTCTCTTTCCTCTGGCTGTTGTTTAGGTGTTGTGCCCTTATGATTGGCCTGTTCTATTCATCTTTTTTCTCTCTTCCCCTCATCTCTCTTGATTTTATAAAACTTTCATATGAGTGAAGTGTCTCCTGCCTTTCTGGTCTGCATCAGTATTTCTTTGCTTTCTCCTTGATGCTTTCTTTCCCATCCTCTCCACCAATATTCCAAAGCTTGGATGTTCATCCTTTGCCCTCCAGCCTTGCTTCTATTATATTTCTCTTCACTCATCTCTCTGGTTCATCCACTATCCCTCTTAAATTTCCCTAACACAGGATTCAGTCACACGATTAACAGGAAACTCGCTGAATATAAGCATCTGACTTAAGTTGGATCTAATACAACAGTAGCACCTGCTCATATGGTCAAAAACGCCAAACTAATAAGGACCACAGTTTGCCAGTTGCTAGACTGTTAGATACTATCGATACTGCTAATTGTACTATATTAGTCAGGAAATCAAACCTGTTATATAATTAGTTATCCTCCACTCTATGACAAAACTGAGAATCTGGGGTCACAACCACTACCATAGTTTAATGCCAAAGAACTGGCTGTTAAGCTAAATACAGAGCAACTTCTCATACTTAATAAATCAGGAAGGTAGGATCTTGGAATAAACACAAAGACCAAGAACCACCTACACTTAAAGGACAGCTCTGAGGACCAGACATTTCCTGTAGAAGCCCTGATAATAGTGATAAAGGTTTCTACCATATGAAAGCTACAAGGAACAACTCAAAAAACAAATAAAATTATAAAATAGAAAATGAGAAGTCACACAAGTTAAATGCAACCTCAGACATCCAGCAAGACAAATACAGGGAACAAGGAGATAAAGGAAGTTGAAAGCAACCTACCTGAACTTAGTGAAATGATAGCTGCAGAAATAAACAAATACAAGAAGCTATGGGAAAAATAAACTTCCAGGTAAAAGAAAGAATGGCAACCAAACTGAAGGACATGCTCAATGAAACGAGTAGAAACCAAATTTTAAAATAGAGGACATTAGGAAAACATGAAAACCCAACCCAGGAAAGAAATAGAATTCATGAAACAGATTCAAACAGATATCCCAGAGATTGAAAAACTGCACTGAAAGCATAGGCAACCCTTTAAACCAGGGAGAAGACAGAATTTCAGATCTAAAAGACAAGATTGTAGTTACTGAACATGAAACAAAGATATCTTTAAAACAACAAGAAGCCATGAAAAATCAATCCAAAAATTGTGAGATGATGCAAAGAAAAACATTGTACAACTGACTGGAGTCACTGAAAGAAAAGGAGAAAGTGTAATTGCCATGAAGAACCTATTCACAGAAGTTATGGCAGAAAACTTCCAAAACATGACAAAATAAGTGGTGAGGCATTAAAATTTCAAATACACATGACTAACATAAATCTAGACCAAGGAATTTCATAATCAAAATCCCAGAAATTCAGCACAAGAACAGTTCACCAAAAGCTATTAGAGAAAAGAAACAAATCACCTATAAAGGAGAATCCATTCAAATCACAGCAGACTTCTCAACACAAACCATTGAGACAGGGAGAACATGGAATGAAATATTTCAAGCCATAAAAAAAAAAATAACTTCCAACCCAGATCGATGTACCCTGCAAGATTATCTTTCAAAATCAGTGGGGGAATAAAATACTTCCATGACAAAGAACAACTGAAGAAATTCACAAACAACAAATCAGCTCTACAAAAATGTTCTAAAAGGCATTTTAGAAAGAGAAAAGGAAAACCACAATTGTAAGAACACTAATAGAAAGATGTCCCTAGACAGGCCAGGTAATTAAACAGAGGGGAAAGACAAGAAACCAACATCAGGAAAATAATATGACAAGGACAAACTGATACATATCAGTTATAACCATCAGTGTAAATGGTGTCAATTCACCAATCAAAAGAAAATGAATAGCAGAGTGGAACAAGAAACAAGATCCAACAATATACTACATACATGAAACACATTTAAATTAAAAAATTCATAGAATGAACATCAAAGGATGGGAAACAATTTTCCATGTGATAGGAACCCAGAAAAGAACAGGGGTAGCTATTCTATTTGCAGACATCATGAACTTCAAGCCAAGAGTGATCAAAAGAGACAAAGAAGGTCACTAAATATTTGTTGAAGGAAAAATACAAGAAAAGACTGCAATTGTAAATATATATGCACCAAATATCAGGCACCCAAATATATAAAGCAAACATTAACAAATATGACAAATAATCATGAACACAATTATAACGGGGGATGTTAACACCCCACTGTCACAACAAATACATCATCTAGACACAAAAAGAAAATCAACAAAGAAATACCAGAAGTGAACCGAACTTGTGAGCAAATGGATTTAGCAGATGTATACAGAGTGCTCTATCCCAGAACATCAGAATACACATTCATCTCAGTGGAAAATGGGATGTTCTCCAAAGTAGACCACAGACTAGCTCATAAAACATACTTAAGCAAATGCCAAAGAATTGAAATTATCCCAGGAATATTATCTAATGATAGTGCAATGAAAATGGAAATCAACAGCAAGTGAAACCACAATAATCCATAAACACATGGAAATTAAATAACACCCTCCTGGACAACCAATAAGTCATAGATGAAATTAAACAAGAAATTAAACAGTATCTACAATTAAATGACAATGATAACACAACATACCACAACTTATGGGACAGTCCTAAGAGAGAAATTTATAGCAGTGAACAACCAAATCAGAAAAGCAGAGAGAGCTCAAACAAACAATGTAATGTTAAGCCTCAAACATCTAGAAAAAGAAGAATAAGTCAAGGCCAAAGCTGACACAAGAGAGGAGATTATAAAGATCAAAGCAGAAATTAATGCAAATGAGAATAAGAAAACAACACAAAGAATCAATGAATTGAAGAGTTGGTTCTTTAAAATGTTAAATAAAATTGATAAACACTTAGCCAACTTTATCCAAAAAAAGAAAGAAAAAACTCAAATTCATGCAATTAGAAATGCAAAGGGTGAAATCACAACAGATCTTGGGGAAATTCAGATGATCATGAATACCTACTTCAAGAACCTGTACTCCAATGAGATGGAAAATACAGAAGAAATAGATAGATTTCTAGATACATATGAATTACCAAAGCTGAATCAAGAGGATATAAAAATTCTAAATAAGCCAATATCAGTCAATGAAATTGAAAATATAATTAAAAATTTACCAACAAAACCCCAGATCATAATGGTTTCACTGCTGAATTCTACAGGAAATTTAAAGAAGATCTACTGTCAATTCTCTTCAAACTCTTCAATGAAATAGAAAGGGAAGCAATACTCACAAAATCATTCCTGGAAGCAAGTATTACCCTGATACAAAAGCCAGAGAAGGCCCCAAAGAAAAAAGAAAACTACAGGCCAATATCCCTAATGAACATTAAAGCAAAAATCCTCAATAAGATACTGGCAAACAGAATGCAACAAATCATCAAGCAGATTAGAAACCATGACAAAGTAGGATTCATTCCAGGGAAGCAGGGATGGTTTAACATACTCACATAGATAAATGTAATACACCACGTCAACAGAGCCAAAGACAAAAATCACATGATCATTTCAATAGATGCAGAAAAAGCATTTGACAAAATCCAACACCTGCTCATGATTAAAAAAAAAAAACCTACAGAAGAGAGGAAGAAATGGTCTTTATTTCAATCTGATAAAAGCCATCTATAACAAACAGTCAAAATAAAACTAGAGGGAGCTAAAGGTGTAGGGAAGGTGGGATGGATAGGGGAAGAGTAAAAAGGGAAAAGAAAAAAATGTGAGAGAATGAAAAGATGAAAATAAAGTGTTTGTAGATGGGGAGGGGAGGAGGGGGTGAAGGAAGGGCAGAGGTAAGGGGAAAAAATGAGAATCAAGACTTGTCATGTAGAGGTACAAGATCCCAACAATGAATGTAACTGTACTGTATCCCTAAAATGTACCAATAAACTCAATTAAAGCTGAAAAAAAAAGGAATTCAGCTACTGGTGTCCACTTGCGTGGGCTATCGAGGAGTTATTGTTAATTGTGTGCTGTAAGCAAATCAATGACTTCATCCATAGTCACAGCTCCTGGATCAATTGGTTTATCAAGTTTTAGTTTAAATAAAATTTTAACTACACAAAAATTTAAAAAAAAATTGAAAGCTTTTACACTAAAATCAGGAACAAGACAAGCATGTCTCCTATCACCATTCCCATTCAACATAGTTCTGGAAACATTAGCCAGAGCAATTAAAAAAGAAAAAGAAATAAAAGGAATAAAATTAGGAAAGGAAGAAGTTATATTATCATTATTTGCAGGTGACATGACTCTACACAGATGACCCCAAAAGCTTCACCAAAAATCTTCTAGATTTAATAAGCAATTTCAGTAGCATAGCTGGATACAAAGTCAGCACTCAAAAATCAATAGCATTCCTATACACAAATAACAAAATCACTGAAAAATAAATTGGGACACAACACCTTTCACCATAGCACCAAAAAAAATGGAATACTTAGGGATCAACGTAACAAAAGACATAAAGGAACTATACATAGAAAATTACAGTACTATTAAAAAGGAGATTGAATAGAATATCAGAATATGGAAAAATATCCCCTGCTCATGGGTAGGAAGAACCAACATAGTGAAAATGGCCATACTCCTAAAATTGATATACCTATTTAATGCAGTCCCAATCACATTACCAGTAGCATACCTCAGAATTTATAAGAAAAATTTCTAAAATTATTTTGGAACCAGAAGAAATCTAAAATAGCAAAAACAATCCTGAGGAGCAAAGACAAGTCAGGGGGTATCATATTGCCGGAGCTGAAAATATGCTACAAAGCCACTGTAATAAAAACAGTATGGTACTAGAAAAAATAGACTTGAGGATCAGTGGAACAGAATAGAAGGGTGGAAACAGAGTCAAACACACTCAGCCACCTCATCTCTAACAAGGGGCCAAACAAGTTCACTAGAGGAAGTATAGCCTGTTTAATAAATGTCGCTGGAAAAACTGGCTTTCTACATGCTGAACATTACTACTAAACCCATATCTCCAACCGTGCATGAAACTAAAGTTAAAAATGAATAAAACATCTAAATATTAAAATAGAAACACTAAATTTTCTGGAATAGAGAATAGGTAAAATGCTTGAGGACATAGGGCTAGGTAATGACTGCATGAACAAAACTCAAACTACCCTGGAAATAGTACAAAGATTCAACAGCTAGGATCTCATCTTATTAAAATGATTTAGCACTGCAAAAGCAATTACCAACAGAGTGAAGAGACAACCCACAGAGTGGGAAAAAATATTTTAGCCAGTAGCCCCTAGACTAATATCTAGAACATACAAAGAGTTTAAAAAATCAGAGTCCCCTAATTTAAAGAACTGATCCCAAAATGGGTATCTGAAATGAATAGACATTCCTCAGATGAAGTAGAAACAGCAAACAAATATATAAAAAAAAGTTCAACATAACTGGTCATCCCTGAGGTGCAAATTAAAACTACACTGAGATTTCATCTCACATCAGAAAGAATGGCTATTATCAAGAAATCAGCCAATAACAAGTGCTGGTGAGGCTGTGGGGAAGAAGGAACCTTGCTCCATCGCTGGTGGGAGTGTAGACTGGTGCAACCACTGTGGAAATCAGTATGGAGATATCTCAAAGAACTAGGACAGGAAGTACCATGTGACCCAGCTCTTCCCCTGCTGGGCATCTTCCCAAAAGATTTAAAAGCATCATACCACAATGATATGTGTACCCATGTTTATAGCAGCACAGTTTGTAATAGTTAAATCTTGGAAACAACCAAAATGCCAATGAACTGATGAATGGATAAAAAAAGATGTGGGTTTTTTAAATACAATGGAGTACTCCTTAGCCACAAAAAGATGAATTTGAGCCACATATAGCTAAAAGTGTCCAATTTGAGACTATACTCCTAAGTGAAATAAGTCAGACACATATGTGCAAATATCACATTGTCTTCTTAGTGTGAGAAAATGTACGGGTAAATGAGGATCAAAATGTATAATAGATAATATGAAATAGGAAGAAATTATGAAATGGGGAGAGGGAAAATGTGAAAAAAATCTATAAAAGAAGGAAAAATGGAAACAAAGCCTTTTTATTTTTTCATGTATTTATTCATTTATTTATTTATTTTGGTACCAGGGATCAAACTCTGGTCCTTGAATTTCCAAGGCAGATGGTGGAACCACTGAGCTAAATCCCCCAGCCCAACAAAGCTTTTTTAAATAAGAGAAGGGAGGTTGAAGAAGGAAAGAGGAATGGGAGAAAAAAGGAATCAAGCTATATTATATACAGATACAAACCTCCTTTGATGAATGTGATTGTTATGTATACTTAAATTGTACCAATAAAATTAGTTTGAAAATAATACAAAGAAAGATCTGAAATTGTGAATGATCTAGGTGTTGTCATAAGTTATGAAGCACTAAGGGTAACCAGATTATGGAATTTTTATACTAATTAGTCAGGTTTCCCATTGCTGGGGAAAACATCTGAAAACCATAACTTAGAAGAGATGTATTTGGCACATGGTTTCAGAGGGTTCAGTCCAGGATAAACTGGCTCCAAGGCAACATCATTGTAAGAGAACATGATGAAGAAATGCTACTCGTCCCATGGCGGTAAGAAGCAGAATACAAAACCAGGTGTGGTGGTGCATTCCTGAAATTCCAGCACTCAAGAGGCTGAGGCAGGAGGATCGCCAAACAGTTTGAGATTAGCCTGGGCTACACAGTAAGGACAATGCTAGCCTGGGCTACATCATGAGACCCTGTCTCAAAAAACAGACGAAGAAGAAGGAGGTGGAAGAAGAGAAGGAGGAGGAAGAAGAAGAGGAGGGTATAGCTGAGAGTCATCAGCAAGAGATAAATATCCTCCAAAGGCACAGTCTTAGTGATCCTCCTCCATCTGGTCTCTAACCCTTAACAGCATATTCAGCTCATTAGTATGGTGCCCTCAAGATCCAGTCACTTTTACAGGAGTCTCCTATTCTATCAAATTGACACCAATCTCAACCAAAAAGAAAATTGGATCTAGGGAAGGGTCACATGTTCAGCTCATTAGTATGGTGCCCTCAAGATCCAGTCACTTTTACAGGAGTCTCCTATTCTATCAATTGACACCAATCTCAACCAAAAAGAAAATTGGATCTAGGGAAGGGTCACATCATGATTGGGGTAAGATGAGAAAACAAAGAATTTTAGTAGAGATAAGTTCTCTGAATTCAGTGTGACAGTTGTTTTGTTTTGTTTTTATTAGTACATGTTTGCAGTACATTTTGATGTTCCTTGTGTGGGGTTTGTACATGTACTAACACATTTTAATTCTTTTTTCATCCCCTTTTCGTCCTCCTCCAATTAAGCATAGGGTATTTGCACTAAGCTACATTACCAGCCTTATTCTCTGCACTTTTTGTTTTTGTTTGGAAACAGGGTCTTACTGAGTCACTAAATTGCCCAGGCTGAACTCAAACTTGCTATTCTCCTGCATCAGCCTCCCGGAATGCTGGGATTACAGGCGTGTACCATCACAACTGGTTAAAACTAGATGTAGTATTAAAGATAGTCACTTATTAAAAGGAAAAGGGTGACTGGACAATACTCCAAAGAGCTCTCTGGAGCCATAAAAATATTTTTCCAATTATAAAATGTGCCATCTTTATTCAATTTAACCAAATTTATTGTCATTTTAAAAATGTAACATTTAGAAATGTATTGTGTTCTGATTCTTCAGATTGTATTCCATATACTATAGGTTTTAAAATAAATTATTGGGAAATAATTACATACATTAAAAATAGCTTTCATATTGCCATACTGCATTGCAATTAATGTATTATACATGCAAAAGATATATTTTAGTGAATTCTTTTGAATTCATTAGAATTGCAAGCCCTCAGATTTAGAATCATCATTATAAAAGAGCTTGTCTAATAATATGAAGAAACAGTGCCAGGCATACAGCTAGATCTTATAAAACTTACATTTTTCACCTCTGTAAATCGTAATTTCAGTGTTTGCAGCATTTTGAGTGCAGACACCACAGGCAGTAATAACTGGCTTAAATGCCTTCACGGTACAGCTGTTTGCAACAATACCTCCATTCATAACTCTCAAAAAACGAAATGACAGCTACAAGTGCCTTGAAAGAATATATGTTCCTCTTTACATTGTCCTACAGGTTAACTCCCAGGGTGCTCTCAACTCGAGAACAGTAGCTGCAGATGAAAGCATTATTCTCAAAATTATTACCCAGGGCCATAGGTAATAACAAACACCTTAGTGTTTTCTCAGTGGGAAATCTATGTTTGAATTGCTATGTGAAATCACTGTTTTCACTCCAGTAAATTTGTCATTAAATTAGCATACAGATTTTAAAATATCTGGTTATCAGTCAGACTCAAAGAGAAAGAAAGAGAAAGCAACAGAAAGAATTTAGTAGAATTATAGTTGAGTCACTAGAAGATCTGGAACTACAATAAAGATTAAGATTAAAGATTGGAACGCATGAAGACACTTTTGGGTTGTATTTATTATAAATCCAACTCAAACTGGCTTAAAGACAGGGAGAATGTAATGACTATGCAATTGAGAAGCCTGGAGTGGATATATCTTTAAGCATGGATGGCTCCAGCTCTACTTCTTTTCCTCTTTCAGCTGTGCTTCTCTACACTGGTTGTGTGTTTACGTTACTTCCATCGTGCCTGAACGCATGTCTGTCCTGCCTAGCAATTGATGGAATCAGATGTTCCCATCCAATGGAAGTCAAATTTCAATCTCTCAGGAAAAATAAGAGTTTATATTGTTTATTCATATGTATTTTCCAGAGCATCAGTATGTGGCATTCTAATAAATAGCTAGGCTTGTTACTACTCACCAGTGAATTGGTCACTTTGATTCGCATTATCACCTGGACCACTAAGAATGGGGAAATAGAAGAAAGAACAGAAAACGATGCTGCACAGATAAAAGCCATGGCTTCTACTCTCTTGATGAAGAGAGTAGAAATCTTTAATCCTAAGATAAAGATTTTCACGATACGGGAAGGCTCACTGCAATAAATAGGATAGATTTCATTGTTTCTTAGAACTCTTCATTTATTAAAAATTTTAAACCAATTATTGGGAGCTGAAGAATCATGCATACCTGAATCAAAGCATGGGCAATCCTTTCTATGTTGTGTTTTCTATGTGGACAGGTAACAACATTTTCTGAAAATTTTGGTCATGTATGTAAAAAAAGTCATGAATTTGGAGAATATAGTGCTTAAAATGCAGTCAGTTAAGTGAATCTTAATATTATATCCCAGACTTGGGAGCAAATAAATTTTATAGTATGGAAAATAAACTACCCTCCAATAAAATTTATAAGTTGGATATAAATTCAAACTAAGGGATTTCACATCATTTTACCTCATCAATTTAAAAATAGACTTTCTATTAATTATGTAACTTACAGGACATAATTTTTTAGTATAAATAGCTCATTCTCCTCCTCCCCTAACTAATAAGTAAAAATGCTTAGGTTTATAGCTAAATGCCAGTCCTATCCTATCCTTACAAGTGAGTGATTATTCACTTAAAGTCTCTTTGGATCGAAAATTATCTGTTTATGTTTCCCAATTGCATGTAAAAATAACCAGTGGGAAACCAGTATAACAATGTTACTGGAACTAATTCCATTCCAATTTTGTGGACATGAAAAAGGAAATGACTATTCTTGAGGCAATTTCCATGAGTTTTAGCAAATTTATAGATTTAGAATTTACTCACTTGTTTGACTGTTCCCACTAACCAGAGCTCCTCTAGCTGGCAAAATAGGGTTTCTTACTTTTGAGGGAGGAAAAAAAAAAGAAAATCGTGAAGCTTAAGAGAGTGATTTCCTAAGTCCCAAGCAAAGGTTGGAATTTAAATACTCTGCTATGTGGCCTTCATGTCATTGTGAAGAACTTGTCCCCAAAAGAAGAGTGATTAGAAGTTAGAAAACAGCTGCAGAAACCATTAAAAACAAAAGTTTGACTATAAATTTAAAGTTCCTATTATCACATATGGCATATGAAAAACACTGACAAATTCAAAATTGCATCAGAGAGTATAATTTATGTTCACTAATCTCAAAAGTTTTAGAAATAGGTAGGAGTTGCTGGTAACCTACAGTGGAGCCAGCATCACCAATCTGTTATGAAAGGGCTGTCATCAACAAGAGTTCCAGCCACTAAGGTATAGTTTATTTCAGTCTTTCAAATTCACTCCATGACATCATACAGCTCTTTTTATTATTCTGAGAAATGATAGAAAACTTTTCCTATAGTGTTAGTTCTGTGTTCACTGCACAAGATAAAGGAATCTAACAATTGCCTTCAACCATTTGTTTTTATGAAAACTCCAACAAAAATTACAAGGCAGTTATTTCTCTTTTGATGTAAGTTTATTCCCCCAACTTCTGAGAAATACCTTCTTTGGTTTGATCAATTCACTGAACTTTTTGTATTTCACAGTGTAGAATTTTGTCTTTCTCAACTCTCTCAAGTACAGAAACATTAAAATAACCATGCTTTGTTTATTTCCAAATATAAATTACCAAACATTGATTTGCAAACAGGATTTTAATAAATATTTTTACATATCTTGATTTAGGCTAAAAGAGAAATCTAAGATTTCACTGGCCCTACCTAATCTACTTCCTGTAAGTGGATTAATACTTCTAATCTTACTATTCTAGGAAACACATTTTTTAATCAAGTTTCATTCAGAACTCTCAAAAACTTTTAATTTAACAATTATTCACTTATTTACTCTTAGCAGTCATCTAATCAAGTATTCTTTCACTTTATAAATGTATTTATAACAAAACAAATTAAAATATAACTAGTATAGGGTATAAAATATGTAATGGTTAACAATTACAGAAGGTGTTCTTTAACTGCAAGACATTCTGATCTTTCATTTCAATTTAGTTGGAAATGTTTTAGGGTTGTTGGACCATACCATAAAAAGAGTATAAAAAATGCTATGACTCAGTTTTACTACATGATAGTAGACCCATCTATTTATGTAACTTGGAGGAAAATTCTGCACTGCTTAAGTA